>NC_137818.1:64655741-64725848 GCF_963921795.1 Nannobrachium achirus
GCGCCACCATGAGGCCAATGTTTGCAAAACACATTTCTGTACACTACTCCTACAGATTTTGTCCAAAAATCACGCAAATCGGTAGACAGCATCTCTATAGTCATGTGATCAACACAGATCTGCCTGATTGTCCATATTCCATCCTGATTGGCTGATATTGTCTTTCAAAGTTTGTAAGATTGGTCCATTTTGGACAAAATTCATCAAATCACAAACGCAGGATCAATGGTGGCCGCGCCGCGGTGAGACACAAACACACTTGCTCAGCGAATAAACGTCGCGCGGCATTTCACAAAGATGAACACAATCCATCTCTCACCGCCCGCATGCGTATGCACAAACGAGCACGCTCGCAGGGATTTTCAGGGGACTGTGCCCACTAGCCTCGCCACCTCTAAACTTCGCTGTGAAAATAGCCGCCCGCCTCTCATTGAAAATGAATTACTAGGAGGCGGTGACCGCGTATCGTCTGGAACCCACTTAACTCATTTTTTGTGTTTTTTGTATATAAAAAAAAAAAAAAAAAAAAACATTTCATTTTTTTTTTTTTTTTTTTAAAGATGTCAAAATGACCTGAGATCAGAGAGATGCTTTTCTCTGTTTGTGTGTTCGCTCCCTCGTTTAGCTGATTGAGAAAATGTGTGTTCATGTGTGTTCATTCTAGTGGATGGACACTTTTTTTCATTCAAATAGCTCTATCTCTGGAACCATTTGTCTGAAAATTCTTTTTTGCCACTGAATCACAACAACTGTGTCTGTTTATATGGGAAAAAAATATATATAAAAATTTTCATTGCATAGTAAAGAAAAACATACAAAATCGTGGCACACCTACCTTGGAGCCATTTTGGCATTTTGTATGAAAGGTCCCAACCTGCCAGCCTCTCCTCCAGGCTGCTGTTCAGCCGTTCTTCCAGGCTGCTCAGCCTCTCCTCCAGGCTGCTGTTCATCTGTTTGAACATGGCCTTCACCTCCCAGCGGATGTCATCAGCCTCAGCCACACACAATAGGAAAAAAAGGAAAGCAGACTTCATGGTGACGCTCTGACTCTGTAAGACAACAAGCATGACACCTTCTATTTATTGGATGTTCATTATATTTGTTAGTTCAGGGGAAAATGGAGATTTCTTTATTTGGCTGTCTAAGAACCCCAAGAATCATAACATACCACTCAACAAAGATAAATTAAGTGAAAAGCTTCACCAACTACCCTACAACCTTAAAACACCCAATTCCAGTGATGGAAAAAAAAGACTAAATGTTTTTACTTTTGTAAAATAGAAACACTCTGTTGCAAGTTAGAGCTGGGATACCCGACCGAAATCCGACGGGACCCGACAAGCCCGACGGGCTTGGGCTCGGGTCGGACGCATTTTCACAATTAATTGTCGGACGTCGATTCGGGTCGGACATAATTTTGATTCATAGAAAATAAAGTGTAAAACGATACAACTATCGTCTCTGTGTGTGCTATTTCCTTGTCTTTATTAAAAGCAGATCAGATGTCAGATTCGTCTATGCTGGTAAGACTGAATACATTTTGATATTGATTGAACATGTGGAAAAGGTTTGTGTGTGAATACTTTATTAACAGTTTGTAAAAGAGGATTTTAAGTGTGTGACTGCAGCGAGTCACTGACTGCAGTCAGACAAGAGTCACCAGACGCGCAGTGCACGTTATAGCCTATTATTTAATAATCTAACGTAGCCTACTTGTGTAATTATTTAAAACACTTTCACAAGCCACAATGTGGCTTAATATTATTAAGGGTAACAAACAGGCACGCTGCATGCACTCACTGCCACATGATAACACGTTTGCTAGTGAGTGAATCAGTGGCTTCCTCAAAGAAAAAGAAACGAGGCGAAAAAGCGTTGAAAACATAAGGTTCGGGCCTCGGCTCGGGTCGGACGCTTTTTCATGATTAATGCTCGGACGTCGACTCGGGTCGGACAGAAAACTGTCGGACACAGGTTCGGGTCGGACAGAAAAAATGGGCCCGATCCCAGCTCTATTGCAAGTAACAGTTCTGTAATAAAACAAAATCTTACTTAAAAGTACCAAAAGTAGAAAGTACTCATCGAATGAATGAATGTCTCATTTCACAAGGTATCACATGTACAGTATGTATTAAAAACGTTTTTAGCAGATGTACAAGCTCACAGCGTTGTGGACTAGAAGTAAAAGTGCAGAACAATGGAAATACTCCACTAAAGTAAAAGTACCTCAAAATTGTACTTAGTTACCTTAAGTCACTGCCAAAATCTCTCACATCATAACCACTATACCAGTGGTTCCCAAACGTTTTAGCTCGAGACCCAGAAGAGTAATTAGACCTTTACACCGGACACAAACTAGTGAAAACACAAGATCTACAGAGCCTTTAGATCGTCTATTTTCACTGCTTTTTAAACATTTGTTTTCAAATGTATGGAAATTCTCAGATGATATTGCTTAGTAAAATAATTCATATTACTTGGCAAAATCTACATTTGAAATAATTATAATAAAATAAAATAAAAGAAATCTACAAAGCAAAGAATTAAGGGACCCATGAAAATGTGTCCGCAACCCACAAATGGGTCCCGACCCAGTGTTTGGGAACCAGTGCACTATACTCACAAATACAACACAATACAACACAAAACTGCCAACCACACAGAAATTGTTCACACACTTTTCTTTCTACCTGAATGATCCCACAAAAAACACAGACTTGGGGAACCGCACTTTTATTCTACCTATGGGTGGATTCTCCCAATGCATGTCAATGGGAATGGAGTGGTTTGCTGCCAAAAACATTAAACAAAAGAAGCTCCATACCCATTGAAATGCATTGGCAGAATCCGCCCTCATAGTTAGAATAAAAGTGGTGTGTGACCGTGCCCTAACACAATATATTATGTGCAAATACTGTAGGCCAATCATTTGTTTGTCTCTTTGGCCAAACAAAAAACATAGAACTTCGCACATAAACAGATTTCACCCACGTTTCTTTCTTTTCCTACTCCTATGAATAAATCCAACGGATTCTCATCCACAATGTGTAGAATTTTAAGTGGAAGTTCTCTCACCTCTCTCCACAAGAGAAGATTCTGTTCAAGTCCTCCTTCTGCTCACACTACTGTGTGTGTGTGTGTGTGTGTGTGTGTGGGTGGGTGGGTGAGTGTGTGTGAGTGAAGCTCCAAACATAACGCCACCATAATGACCTTTTATACAGTGTCATTGCGACCGAAGGTCGCATTATACCCTGAGAAATCTCGTAGCTAGTCTGACTGTCAGTACAGGAAGTGTCAGTGAGGTCACGTGATGTCAGTGAGTCACAGTGATGTGGTACAGAATGTCCAGTCTGTCAACACAACAAGGTGAAACAGATTTTACTTTATGAGTCATGGCTGCAAAAAAAAAAAAACACATTTTTGGACACTGCTCCTACAGATTTTCCCCTAAAATCATGCAAAGCAGTACACCGTATCTCTAAAGTAATGTCATCAACATGGATCTGTCCCATTTCCCATATTCCCTCTTGATTGGCTACCATTGCCTTCCAAAGTTTGTTTATGCGACCTGACGGTCGCTTATCTCCCGATTTAGGGAGTCTTACTGGTCCTTTTAATTACTCTCTGCTAAATAAAGTTGTTTATTTTATTTTTTGATTTGTTTTGTAAAGCATCTTTGGGTACCTTGAAAAGCGCTATACTGTAAGTCTGATGTATTATTATTAACACAAAAGGCGGAAAAATCTATCGTCACAAGTGGCCATGAATAACGGCCACCCGTTATGTTATTATATAGATGCAGTATTAATATGGATCTTCTCCTGACAACTAATTACAGAATCATGACAAGATATCACACAATAAACATGCTTATGTGCTCTGCTCTATGCTATGAGGGCTGCTCGGGTCTCGCTGAACAAATATATTATTTTGCTGGTCCCTGAGAACTATGCTTTTGAACTATGCTTTTGAAACTGATATTATCCTAGATAAAGTACTATGTTCTATCCGTCTGTCTTTCAATGTTATGAGATACTTAAAGTGTGGTTCCTGTGGAAATAAGCCCCGGCTTTCTAGGATTTCTTCTATGGTTTTTATCCCACGATTTTGTAACCCATTTTCACCCAGTGCCAATTGCCTATGTAATCCTGGGCTCTGCTCTCCCACGCCTGGGGAGACAACGGACAAACTTCATGCTTCCTTCAGTGCATGAGGAGTCCAAGTTGTTTCTTTTCACCTGATTTCCCCAGGATGGACGTAGCATGTGGAAGGAACACGTTATTCCAACCAGTTCCTTTCCCCACCATCAGGTGCCCGGGCTGGCATTATTGAGATCAGGATTACTGCATGTTTTTGTGAGGGTACTGTATCAACCCTAGGAGACACGGGGAGAACATGCAAACTCCACAGAGAAAGGCCCTATCGCCAACCCCACCTAGAGTGTGGGCGCTGATGATGCAGAGGGAGGAACGCACCCCCAGCTCCCACAGCGTCCCCCGGCGGGAATCGCACCCAGGACCTTCTAGCTGTGAGGCGAAACGCTAACCATTGCGCCACCGTGCCCCCTTACTTTTTTTTTTTTGTAAAAATTAAATCTTTACCACGGACATACAAAATGAGCAGACAATATTACCAGAAACACATAAAGAAAAGTGAATAAAAAGAAAAGAGAAAAGGGTCTAACACATTTATGAGAAAAACATTTTATATCACTTCTGACCGCAACGAATAGTGTAGCGATATGCTTATGGGCTCCACTCTATGCTATGAAGGCTTCTGGGGAAACTGGATGACAGGGGGAATTCTGCTAAACAGATCCCATGGCCAGTCATTTGGGATCAATATGAGTAGGACAATGACCCTAGATATCATTTATTCTGCAGTTAAACTTTGAGACTTGAGTCACCAGGACAGCTCAACTTTGTTGTGCAAATTAGACACAAAAAACAACAGTGTGTGTGTGCGTGCGTGCAGCGTGAGTGAGTGCGTGTGCATGCATGAGCATGTTTGTTGTTCATGCATTAAGTTACATAAGATCAGATGAATCAGTGTTCTTCAACTTTATTTGTTTATTTAGACGGGAAAATGCATATTAATGAACATTAAATACAATTCAACGTACCGGTAAATATACCAGATTTACCAAAGATGCTAATTTACATGCAGACCCCACCCCAAAAAATAAAACAAAACAGGCAGACAACCAGGCAGGCAAATCGATAAAAGTTTTTAAATACAAATAAAAATACTTTATGCCAGTGGAGTAACCTGTTGAGTTTAAAACCGGGTGTAGAGGCATGAAAGCAAGATCCTTTATTCATTACAAATAGCTTAAAACGGTTTTAATCTCGTCAAATGGTGGTCCGTGGCTCAAACACTGAATAAATAATGGACCTTGATGTGAAGTGGGTTGAATACCACTGCGATAATTGAAGGTAAAGCACTCCTGACAACCAGAGGTACATTCAGTTGTTATGCATTTCGTCTAGGTTTAGTGGTAGCAACATAACGTAAAAGATGGAATTAAAAAATGGAACGTATATTTATTACAAACAAATAAAAAAGGTTACACATTATGAAAATGTACAAAACTACAAGAACAGACAACTTGAAAAAGGTTATTTGCCTGGCTCCAGCCCATAGACCCGCCCACTCTCTGAGCGGACTGCTGAAATCAGGCTAGTTAATAGCCAAACACAGAATCTCAAAGGCCTTTGATTGATTCTTTTATTGAACAAAAATGTAGTACAGACGTTTGGCATAAAGCAGTCTCTACCAAAGTCCTTCGAAAGTTGGAACCACATGGTCTGTGAAAACTAGCCCAAAGGAAGTGACTATATTAGGCCACAAGTACAGTACTTTAAACCAGTGGTTCTCATCCTTTTCAGGCCGCGACCCCCAAAATAATCATATTTCAACTGGGGACCCCCACTCTGCACAAGCACTTGGAACTGTAGTAGTTGGCATTACATTTAGTTTGACTCAATCTATTCCATTGTGGAAATAGCCAATCAATCTACATTCTCACAAATGAGCATGTACCGGTAGATGTCTGCCTCTAATATTTGACAATTTGACCAATGTTTGACCAGAGGTACTAAAAAGGTTTTTAAAGTCCTTAAATTGTCACTATAAATGTTCAGATACCCTCTATACACTTAAACTTTGTGATGGTTTGTTTACTGTTGAAAGAGAAATCAATGTTGCACATTAAGTTAATCATCTGGGGACCCCCCGAAGGTTGAGAACCACTGCTTTAAACATATACAGTACACTGGCTATCGCGTTGTGAGCTTGTATATCTGCTACTGCCTTGGGAAATTCCCGAGCCATGCTTTGACATCATTTGATGACCGGGTCATCGGCCACTAGGAGACTCATTCCGGTCATCAAATGATTGGCCCAGGAATGTGCCAAAAAACAAAAGTACGGTATCTCAATGAATTTAAGGCCTTATGGGGTGTGGAATTGATAGAAAAGAAGTAATTTTTTGGGGATATTTTTGTTTTTACCTAAAGCTTTAGGAAATACTTAATACAGTTGCAGAGGTATTAATTGGTCGCCTGAGTCCTGTGGACAGAGTTGTGGTCAGTTATTGCTGAATGAGAAGTAGTTCCAGTGATTTGGCCGCACATGTTCTTATTATAAACAAATCCACAAAACTGCAGTCATTTGTATTGTTGGACTTATGGAATGAAAACCCTCTAATATATTCAAACTGTGTTTATATAAAAAAAAACGAAAAACAAAGAAAAAACTAAATCACTCTTGTTTTCGCGTTTTCTGACTTTTAAAATGGCCGACATTTGGACGGTTTCACCAGCCTCGGACACATATTTCTATAAATAAGGTGAGCTTCTTTCAGGGACGTGCTGGCCATTGGGAAAAGCGGGACAACTCCCGAAAGGCCGGTTCATTCCAAAGCAAAGCCCTGCTTCATCATACAAGGCCGTCGCACAAAAGTAGTGACAACAGCAGATCTATAAGCACACAACGCCTCGCACAAACAAACGGTTTTGGACATACAAGGTTTCCACCCGACAACGACAAACTATAACTCATGTAATTGGCTCACTGGCAAATGGCAAATCTTTGAGTAGCAGCAGCGCTATAGCGCGCAATGAGGGCCTCTGCAACTCTTTTTACCGGGCTGAATCAGGGGCCCAGCACGTCCCTGAATGGGATAGTAACACATAACGTACCTTCGAGCATATAGCCTTACGTGCAGGTGAGACATCATGTAACATCAGATTATGTATCAGGCAAACAGGCAAACATTTGCATATACATAGGCTTACAATACAGTATAATGGAGATCCGTTTGTCCACAACCGCAGACTGGTAATAGCCTACTTGTTTAGTATAGTAAAAGAAAAAACTGCAGCTACCTGGTGGCTGCAACCCACAATTTACATAGGCCTCTCGGCCTGATGAAAACTCTTACCACATTGGTCACAATAAAAACTAGAAGCAGTGCTCTTCCGAGCACAGGTCTCCACCAGGCCAGGCGTCCTGGTGGTGCTATAATAGGCCAATGTAAAAAGGCTGGCATGTGTTCTTCACCAATCTTAGACCGCTTTTATGGTGATTTGAACATTTTGTAGTGTAATTTCTTCCTTGGCCTTTTGCGAATGTGCGTGCACAATTTCATTACAATTGCACGCTGTGTTTGATTTGAGGCATTTTGTTCGAAACAGATCAATCCTGCAAAGTTTGGAGGCCAATCTTAGCCAATCAGGATGGAATATTTAATATGGGATAGATCCGTCTTGATCATATGACTAAAGAGATACTGTGTACCCCGTGTTATGTCGGTGTGCGCATGGATTCTTGGGACATGAAAAGTGTGACCATGCAGAAAAAAGGTTGAGAACCACTGGGCTAGATGACAGGTCATGTGGTGATCGTCATGCAGCAGCAGACTACTGTACGCCGGCCGCCCAGTCCCACCGTGGGCTTCCTGTCCAATCGGAGGATCTTGTAGCGTAGGAACCAAGGGGCCGGTTCTGCTCCCTGACTGGATGACGCCGTTGACGCGTGATTTTCACTGGCCTGAGCGGCTACGTTTGGAAGGAGCAGGCTTGGAGGAAGCTCGCTCTGCGGTAGTCAGTGCAAACTAGGGCATTAACGAAAAAGTCAACAAGTCGCCTGAGTCGACTTCATTACACAAGTCGACTCCCACCCAAGAAAGTCGAAAGTCGAAGTTGAAAAAGAAAATCCTTTGTATTTTTTTCTATCATTATTGTTGCTCCGTGTGTGCATCTGTACAGCATTCAATCAGTAGGATTGCTTATTGTCAAGAACGGAATGATCCAATATTACAGTGGTTCTATTTCTGCCTCTATATATTTGACAATTGGACAATGTTTAATTTGCCATTTTAGAGGTATTAAAAAGTCCTTAAATTGTCACTTTAGAAATGTGCAGATACCCTCTATAGTCTATACACTTTATGTTGGTTTGTTTACAGTTGAGTGAGAAAACAATGTTTCACATTAAGTTAATCATCTGGGGACCCCCCAAAAATACTGTATGATGTGATGACGTCATCAAACGATAAAGTCGACTTCAACTCAACTTTTTACCGAGTCGAGTCGACTTGCAAAAATCACAAGTCGTTAAAGCCCTACTGTACGCCCGCCGCCCAGTCCGACTCCCACCGTAGGTCTCCAGTCCATCAGAGGATCTTGCAGCGTAGTACTAGGAACCAAGGGGCCGGTTCTGCTCCCTGACTGGATGACGTGTGATTTCCCCTGAACGGCTATGTTTGGAAGGAGCAGGCTTGGAGGAAGCTCTCTCTGCAGTAGTCAGTGCAAACCACCAGTAATTACATCTCAGGCTCGTATAGATCTCTATAGATTAATGATCCTACCAGAAAGCTAGGCTCTTCCAGCTGAGATACACTTTATGGCTGTCCACTGAAGATAAGTTCAACAACTTCTTATATAATTTACATTGCATATTCACACTGTCAGAGCCCGATCCCAACTTTGGAGAGTCCTAGACCATCGATTACTGATTTTGAGTGTTGTGTGGCTCTGTGCCATGCTTGGATGGAATGAACACAGGAAATCACCTGGTGGTGTGGTGTTATGTAGGGACCAGGAGTACGTCTTTTAGTGCCTATAACCATCTGTGCAGGAGTGGGTGTTGGTTTGGTGGTTGTACAGAAAAAAACAGATCTGACCTATGTTTTCTTTTTTTCTTTTTTTTTTTTTTAGGTACAAAATTGGGACACCGCTGATGCATTTTTTTTTTACCAAACCCAATACCTTCAAAAAGCCAGATAATGTCCAATATATCGGCCACGCCGATATATATCGTCTGGCTTTACAAAACATTTTTATCAAAGATTCAGACTGAAATTACATAAGCTGTTAAATGAATAATCCGGTGCTTTGAACATCTCAAACCATGGCCATTGGTTGTCAGCACTTCAAAACTGTATGATGTGTTTTATGTGAAGCATTTACATGAAAATATCCAGAGCCACTCAACGAGCAGTTGTGTCATTGAAATGAGCAAAACTTCAGTCAACAGTTCCCAAAACGTCCTGATACATGTGTGACGCTGCCAGGAAACTAATACAGTTACAGGCAGCATGCAGTGTTTGTCTCCCATTGCTAAGCAACGGTTATTCCTGTAATCCAGGAAGATAATGCTGATTCACCAGAGGCGGACAATGTTCCTCAACCGTCTGTGTTGGGACTTCTGGAGACACAGAGCGGTGAGTGGGTGCGTGGGGTGTAGTCATCGGCGCAGTAGCAACCAAAACAAGCTATACTGTTGCAGAAGTTAGAACGCACCATCCTGTTGAGCAATCAGTGATGGAAGTACCAGTGGCGTCAGATCAGAAAACGCTAAGGTATCCAGCACAAAATAGTCCCATCCATAACATTGAGGTGGACGGGGGATCTCATCTTTAATGTCCATTATCTCAAAACTACACTTTAGAAGCTAGGATGGAGGCAGATGCTCGCTTATGTTACACAGTTATAATTGTGCAATAGTGCACTTTGGTCTGCCAGGCAGCAGAGGGCGGCGTCATGCGAGAATGAATGTGAATTTGCCTGTTATGTATTGAAGAAGAAGAAGACCAGTCACTGGCCACAGAGCCTTACAGCCAGAGGGAATCAACAAGGAAGTGAATTGTTCTCCGTTGATCTAACGCATAATGGATTTTTTACACCATCACCGCGGAAAATGTGTTTACAGTACACGGGCGCGCGACCCCTCATCAGCTTACAGTCATCAGACGAACGAACCGAACGAGCGCCGTATTGGCATCGAGGTTCTGTAAAAAATGGGGCGAACGTTAACGTTCAAAGCGTGGGGAGAGTTAAATGGTTTCCTGTGGAAATAAGCTTAGTCTTTTCATGGATCGCCTTTTAGTAGACCTTGTACCAGTGAACTGTACCGTCATGAAACTGTACCTTTTCCTATGCAAACTTCTAATAAAGTCTTCAATCAATCAATCAAAGTCATGACATTCTTGGAAGACTTACACACTTAAAAGTTTGAATGAAATCCAAGCAAAGGTACAGAGTGCAAAATAAATAAATAAAAACATGGTCAAAGAGGCAAAGTTTAGTTTGGCAACAAACAATTAGTATCTAGCTATAAATTTGCTCTGGTACATCACGCTAAAAGGAGTTCAGAGCTAGCTAACGTGGTGTGGCTATAAGGTGGAGCAGTAGGACTCAGGAGTGAACTAATGAGGGACGTGTACTTACCGTAATTGCTGGACTAGAAGCCGCACCTGAATATAAGCCGCACCATCAAAATTTAGAACAAAAAACAAATGTTTACATATATAAGCTGCATCGGACTATAAGCCGCAGGTGTCCTTCCTGCTTCCTGCTAGAGCGCCCCTGGTGGCCGTTAGCTGTAAAAATCTATATTATAAATCCTTGTTAAAGACCATTGTAAAACTAACTAACTGGCCGTTAGCTGTAAAAATCTCTCTATAAGCCGCACTGTTGTATAAGCTGCAGGGTTCAAAACATGGGAAAAAAGCAGCGGCTTATAGTCCGGCAATTACGATAGTTACTTTCCACCACCGTGAGCAATACATTACTGTACATGTATTTGGCAGTGCTCAAGAGAAATGCTTTGTTAGACTAAATGTGTTTTTGGCATTGCTCTTGTCATTGTAGACTTGAGCCATCTTTGAAATGACTCACTGGAAAGAGAGAGATAATGACCTGGTGACTTTGGAGTTAGCCCAGTTGTCTGTTCTGATTCTTAAAGCTGATGTTTATATCCTACCCACCTTAATGTCTCAGTGGAAGAGTAGAGAGACCACGTCCAACCACTCTAGATATCAAATAACATTTTATTTACTAACGTAAGCTCTGGATTGCAGCTTTAATTTAATTCCAGAATTGTCTTCTTTCTTTCTTTCTTTCTTTCTTTCTTTCTTTCTTTCTTTCTTTCTTTCTTTCTTTCTTTCTTCCCCATATTTTTTACAGTGTACAAGCCTTCCTTCACTTTCAGGGTTTCCACTTTAAATTTGACAGATTTTACTGCACAGGTTTGTGCATTGACGTGTAATTGACAGGTGTTTGTAAAAAAAATCACACCCAATGTGAAGTGAGCGGTGGTCGTGCTTGCATAACGTCTTCAGACTAGGACTTGAGTCTAGGATGTACAGGCTATGCTACACACACACATTTTTCTCTGGCAAAACGCTGAGGAAAATGGCTACAGACACACGCACAGCCACTCTATGGAGCGGTTTACCACCGCTCAAAAAAAAAAAAAAGGATACAAGATATTTCAATTCTGTTGCATTATTCTCAACAGAAAAGTACATCTTTTCTGTGAAAAGAATGAGAAAATAATCGTCTTTTTCTTCCCTGTGGCTGTGGGCCAGTGGAGGCTCCTGTGACATCCAAAAGCCCAATCAGCCAGAAGCTTGCTCTACATGCAACTCAGAGGATGAAAGAAACAGACATCGTCCCACAGGCCTCGCTCTTATCCATAAGACTCATTCTTTCCCTCATTTCACTCTTCTTAGGCCCCGGCGCTGCACAAACTGTCCACATGCCAGTTCCCCCAGATCTCCCTCCCCCCGGGTTGGGGCTTTTTAGTAATCTGGTGCCAGTTCAGAGCCAGCAGTACAATACAACAGCGGCGAGAACACACTGGCTCAGTTGTTTCACAACCAGGAAGGTGAAGTATATAGCCTAACATCATGAACGGTAATTCGATACAGTCCACAATGATCAGTGTAAATGTCAAGTTGAGAAGTCATAAGCCTGATTTGAAGGGCCATCCGCACCAATAACTATAATGATGACTATAAAGGGATGTTCACACAATGCACGATCACTATGTTGTACGACGTACGCCATTGACTTAGTTGTGGTGTACATGGAGTCGTGGACTATAGTATAGCCTATAGCTGGGGAAAAAATATTCCTCGGGACAAGAGAGGATGGTATAGTCACTATACCATCCTATATTTTTTCCCAGCTAACTATAGGTAGGCCTATAAAGATAACTATAGGTAGGCCTATTAAGATAACTATACAGTAGGCCTATAAAGATAAAGATAATGGTGATCACCCTAGGTGGGGTTGGCGATAGGGCCTTTCTGTGGTGAGTTTGCATGTTCTCCCTGTGTCTCCTTGGGCATAGGCCCTCACACAAAAACATGCAGTAGTCCTGGTTTCTATACTACCTCCCCCTAGCCAGCCGGGTGCTCCCCAATGTCCCCTGGCGTGGCAGGTGGGGGAGCGGAAACCAGGACTACAGGTTAGGTAGTCACCGGGTGAAAAAAATGGGTTGCAAAAAACGTGGGATAAAAAACATAAAAAAGAAAAAAAAAAAGATAATGGTGATAACGATAACCATATCAGTAACAACTAGAGATACTGTTCCTACGAAACAGTGTGGGCTCGCTCGTGACTATATTCTGCAGCGTGCTAACTGCCATGTGAAGCTCAACCAATACTCCAGCTAACACCACTCCCAGATTTTCCACACCTCAGTTGCACCTCATTGGCTAAGGGCCCTGCCTTTGTACTGTCCCCGACGGAACTCACACGACGGAACTCCCTCTATAAATAATGATGAAGATAACATACTGGTCTCGCCTTTCAGGCGGCCCCTCAATAACTAGGTTAGTGTGACATCACAGTGAAGCCAGAGCGTGATGTCAGAGCGGCAAACCCATAGACCGTAAAGATGTGTACACGTCCAGACAGACGGACACGGACAAGCTGTGACGTTTCTCATAGTAAACTGCGACCTTCGGTTGCAACCACGTACTTGTACTCAAGTACTGTAAGTGCAAATGTGAGGATTTGTTATTTTAGCGGAGTAGCCAATTTTCAGTACTTTTACTTCTACTCCACTACATCTCAGAAGCAAATATTGTAATTCTCCACTGCAATTATTTTAAAACTTTAGTTAGTAGTTACTTTGTAGGTTTTGATTATTATTACAAAACATACAGTAACCGGTCGACAGGCCTATATACATGTTGGCCATTTCAAAATAGCCGATCTACAAGCTCACAATGCGTCATCATGCGACGCATCGTGACACTGCAGTATAACTATAACGATGAAGGATGACTAACAATAAGTATCTGAGCATCTGATGTTATCTTTATACAGTACTTGGGTCTGGACTCCGCCATCCTGGAGTTAGAACCAATTTTAACCCATTTAGTGCTCCAGACATGAACGGGTTAAATGTCCAGCGTGCCGCCCGCAGGCTCCTATACGCTCCATTGTCTTATTTTGAAGGCCAGAAGTCCATTGCGTAAACACTTCCGGTTTGACGTCATGACGTCATTCACCGGAAGCGATCGTCATCAACATGCGGTTGTGTAATGGCGGATCGTTGCTTTTCAACATGTGTTTTATTAGCGAGAATCTAATGCCATCCTTGGCTTTAAAAGTGTTGTTTGGAGAAAATGGACATTAAAGATGCGATTCCCCGTCGGCCTCCATGTTATGGGATTACTATTTTGTGCACGTGGATCCGTGATGATGATGAATCTGCGAGGCCGATCGTGCCAGGATCTTCCGCCGGACTACAGGGTAGGAGAACCGGCGTTACTCCATATACAGTACTTTTCGCGAGTATACTCGGGATCGGCACTCTAAATACTCGAGTATTTTTCACGAGTATTCTCGGGATCGGCTACAAATGAAGATATATCGGCGTTGTCGGGTGGAAACCTTGTATGTCCAAAACCGTTTGTTTTTTATTTATCATTTTAAAAATGATTTAAAACAGTGAAAATAGCCGATCTACAAGCACTCAACGCCTCGCACCGCGAAGCGTTGAGTCCTTGTAGATCTGCTATTTTCACTAGTCTTGTGCAACGGTCTTGTGTGAATGATGAAGCAGGGCTTTACTTTGCAAGAAAACATACAAATTTGAAACTTGGAGATACGAGGTTTCTGCCTGACAGTGACGATATTCATTGCGACCGTTAGGGAGCAGTTTACTATGAAAACCTCCACCGGCCGTCCGTCCGTCCGTCCGTCACGTTTTGTGACCATCAACAAACGTCACACCTTTGTTGATGTTTAAATCGAAGAGTCTTGGTCAAATACTTCTGTTGGTTTCTGCACTGATCATTTATACAATTCAGCTGTGTTTGCTGCTTACTCAGTTATTCGTTATGTGAAAGTCCTATGACGTCTATGATATCTGACATCATCATACATACATTCCCTTTTATGCCCATAAATGGAGATCCCCTCTGTAGAACCAGCCACTGACATCACTGTAATGTCAGGGGAACCAAATCCCTTTTATGCCCATATATGGAGATCCCTGTGATGCCAGGGGAACCAAATCCCTTTTATGCCCATATATGGAGATATGGAGATCCCCGTGTTGCCAGGGTAACCAAATCCATTTTATGCCCATATATGGAGATCCCTGTGATGCCAGGGGAACCAAATCCCTTTTACGCCCATATATGGAGATCCCTTATGTCATCAATATTAAGCCCATATCTGTGAATATCTTTGGGTACCAGATGTCTCCATATATGGTTAAATGGTCCGATATACATCACTGGCCAGAAGACCAAGAAATGGTGCAACCTCGCCCTTTGCTTTTCTCCCTTAGGCATCTTACTGGTAGGTAGTTTAATGAGGAATGCAGTATGGTGGTAGGTAGGTAGTTATGGCCTTTGATGTAAGATTTTCACTTTCTAGGATAACTATATTTGCTATTCCCAGATGATGCCCTTTTAGGGTACCCCTCATGCCCATATATGGAGATCCCCAGGCTTTACTAATTAACATAAGTTTTATGCCCATATATGGAGATCATTGTCCCAATGTCATCAGATATATGGGCATAAATGGACACAGGCAAACTAGATGGGCTGTATGGATATCCAGATGTGTGATGTAAGTGTTTTATTCCAAATGTGGCACCCCACAGACATATTTCCAGAAACAAAATCCCTTTCATGCCCATATATGGAGATTTCTGATGTCATCAATCCCAGGCCCTGTAAAAAACATGGTTGCTATGGTAAACAGTTGGTTGCTAGGGTAAACAGTTGGTTGCTAGGGTAAGAAAACATGGTTGCTATGGTAAACAATTGGTTGCTAGGCTAAACAGTTGGTTGCTAGGGTAAAAAAAACATGGTTGCTGTGGTAAAAAGTTGGTTGCTGGGGGTAAACCTTCAATGATTTTGACATCTTGTTACTAATCTGTCGGTAGATAATGCCGGTCTTATATAAGGGTCATTTGTGTACGGTGTGATGTCATACTGATGTCAGCAGTGTGACAGGAGATAAGCGACCAACGGTCGCTTATCTCCCGATTAGGGAGTCTTACTGGTAGTTATTCTGCATTGTCGCACAACGGTGTCGCATGCCGAAAATAGCTATCTGCAAGCTCACAATGCTTGAGCTTGCTGATCATCTATAAGTAATACAATGCATTTGTTTTGTGTGCTACAATTGCACCCATTATTGCGACCGTAGGTCGCATTTACTACCAAAAGCTCCACAGGCTGTCTGTGCGTCAGTCAGTCAGTCCGTCAGTCCGTCAGTCACACTTTTTCCCTGCTCATATCTCCGCAACCGTTGACCCGATCCATGCCAGATTTTGCACACACACTCCTTGACTGCCAAACTACAACCTCCAAGGACCCCCAGAGCCCCAGGGACCCCCAGGTCCCTGGGGGACCCCCAGATGTAAAAAATGACCAAATGTGCTCACACGTCACACTTTTTCCCTGCTTATATCTCCGCACCCGTTGACCCGATCCATGCCAGATTTTACACACACACTCCTTGCCTCCCAAACTACAACCTCCAAGGACCCCCGGAGCCCCAGGGACCCCCAGGTCCCTGGGGGACCCCCAGATGTAAAAAATTACCAAATGTGCAAAAATGACCAAATGACCACCCCAACGGGGCTGCTCACGGGGAATTCCCGGGGACCACCGACTCCTGGTGCTCCAGAACGGATGCAAAAGTGGTGGCGCCCCCAGTGGAGGACCCCCTGCCACTGCAGCGCACATAAAATGCCGTAACTCGGGCTAGGAGCGTCCGGGACAGCCGGGGCCGGTACCTATTCGTCCGCCAAGGCAACGCGGAGACCCCACCCCTCATTTCTCACATGGCCCTATTCTAGCGCCACCTTCAGGCCGATTTTTAAAACACATTTTTGGACACTGCTCCTACAGTTTTTGCCCTAAAATCACGAATATCACTACACAGCATGTCTACACTCATGTCATCAACATGGATCAGGAAGATTTGGGAAAAACAATTTTTTGCCCTATTTGTGGAGATAAGCCACCTACCGTCGCTTATCTCCCGATTAGGGAGTCTTACTGGTAGTATTCAAATGTGTTGTTGAGCTATGATGACTGCATCGCTGAACCTATGTTATTCAGCTTTCATTAAAAAAGAAGGGTTCTGTTTGCGTTGTAATAGCAGTCAAGCCAAAGGCACAGTTTTAAGTATGATCCTATCGCTGTTACCGCATCGATCTGGAATGCCTTGTTTCTGGAAAACCCAAACCTTTTTTTTTCTTTCTGCAAAGCACCAAAGTATTCAGAATGCCCACGGGAGACACCAATCCTCACAACTCCGAGCGGGTAAAAGCGGACCCCCTTACAGATCTGTTTCTACTAAGGTTTTCCTGTGTACTACAAGGGAATGTTGCTCAACCTCCGAGCGGGGGAAAAGAAAACATTCTCGGAGCTTCTCTCCCACTTTTGACTTTCAACTATATCCTATTTTCCTAATCCAGAGGAATTGGTGGTGGAGCCGGGTTGCGTGGAGGGGAGCGAGGAGAGATGGGACGATATGAACATTTCATATCACGATTATTGTGACAAAAGAAATCGCGATTTGCGATATTGTCGCGATAATCAAAATCCATTATCCTGGGGCGGAACATGATTTTTTTGGCAAATCATGTAGATCGGCTATTTTTTGGCTAAGAAATTTGATAGAGAGTGAGAAAAAGACTGTATCAAGTAGGTATATCAGAAGTAAGCCATTTACCATGAGAGGGAGTGGGTTGTTGGCTGATTTACCACTGTTTCAGGGTTGTGGCACAAGGTGAAGCCGAGTGCCAAACAACCCTGAAACAGTGGTAAATCAGCCAACAAACCACGACCCTCGAATGGTAAATTGCTTTTCTACCACTTCTACCATATAAATGAAAGAAAACACAGTTGTAACTTGCAAGGTTATTTAGTTATACAACTGCAACACAACAGTGGGCGGGGTCCATGAGCCAACTCAAGGTTGTTGACTGATTTACCACTGTTTTAAGCCAATCAGAATCCAGTATCTGAACATGTGACCACAAAAAGTGGTAGAAGTACCTTTTACCAATAGAGGGTTTAAATGGTACTGGATATGCAGCTCTGCAAATAAAAGGTGAATTGATCCCAGTGCCACGACGGAGGACGATATCACGAAATTAAATCTCCACGATGCGATTATCGTGGGTGTTTTTAATCACGAAATTCACGATAAACGATAATATCACTTATCGTCCCATCCCTAAGAGTGAGGCAGGGAGGGAGAGAGAGGGGGGACGGCAGTGTTTAACAGAGCGGGGGGATGGTAGCTGGGTACTTGTTTTGGAAGAAATCTGGAACCCATAAACTTGGACGAGAGATCTATGACAAGAACGACTGTCGGAAAAAAAAGCCTGACTTGATTGGTCGAACCGCACACCTTTGTCTCCGCCTCGCGCCTTTGATCCAGCCAATCGCCAAACACGTGTTCTTCCTCTTGTCCTTGGGCTTGGCGGAGCCCCCTTCATGCTCCTCTGGACCAATCAGCGGAGCCGATGGGTGGGAAACTAGAGGTTTCATCCTCTTCTCCCTTTAAAACTTGGACTCAGGTTGCCCCTGTTATACACACACACACACACACACACACACAACACACGTCCCAGAGGCAGGAGAACGGGAGAACTTGAGCTCGCGCGAGCAGTCTGTTCTCCAGGAATATGTTTACTGGTACGCTGGGTGAGGAGTAGATGAAGAAGTATGGCAGACATCGGGACATTCCCGGCTGAGCTGAGGGCCGATGATGAGCTGTTTCGGTTCGACGTTCCGTCACTTGTTTTTGGCGCTGAGAAAGAAGAGTCGAGCGGAGGAGAGCTGAGGAGATAGAAGCCCAGAAGATCTGCAGGAGGAGGAGGGACAGAACAACAACTGTGTGTGTGTTTGTGTGTGTGACAGAGATTGATCGATTGATTGATTGAAGACTTTATTAGAAGTTTGCATAGAAAAAAGTACAGTTTCATGACGGTACAGTTCACTGGTACAAGGTCAACTAAAAGGAGATCCCAGAAAAGACTAAGCTTATTTCCATAGGAAACCATTGAAGTATCTCATATAACATTGAATGACGGATATACAGAGAGATCTACAACTTGGGACAAAGAGTCAAAAAAAGGCAAAGTGAAAGTGAAGGACAAGGCATTAAGTCAGCGTGTGGAACTATGAGAGAGGAGGAGCAGCCCAGCGATGAACACCCAGAGGGTGGGCTGCCGAGCAGGGAGGAAGAGACGGCCACACCGCCCTCCAACACTTGTCCCGTTGTGGTGGCTCCGCCGCCGCGACTCAGCGGGCCCAAACGGCTGACCACCTTGCCGTCAGAGGACGATCTTCTCCCCACCGCCACCATCGTATCGACGGAGGACGACGAGGAGGTCAAGCCGGCGCCATCGGACCATCACCCCCACCACCAGGGCCCCACGGGACCAAAGAGGCCGAAGAAGAGCCCTCCTCCGCCGCCGCCGCGGCCTCCACCTTCCTCGGAGGTGCCGGCACCGCTCTCGCCGCTCTCCGCCGTGGCCGCCGCGGCCCTGGAGGACCCGCACACGCAGCGGGTGATCGCCAACATCCGGGAGCGCCAGCGGACGCAGTCGCTGAACGACGCCTTCGCCTCCCTGAGGGAGATCATCCCCACGCTGCCCTCGGACAAGCTGAGCAAGATACAGATCCTGAAGCTGGCGTCGCGCTACATCGACTTCCTCTACCAGGTGCTGCAGAGCGAGGACGAGATGGAGAGCAAGCTGGCCGGCTGCAACTACCTGGCCCACGAGAGGCTCCGGTACGCGTTCTCTGTGTGGCGGATGGAAGGGGCGTGGTCCACCATGTCCGCAGGGCACTAATGACCACTCTGAGCCGCCTCCCTCCAGATCACCTGTGGTGAAAAGGCCGACAGACTGAGGCGGTCTTCGACGTTTGCAGGCCAAGGATCCTTTAGTTGAGAGAGAGATGAAGCAGGGACCCCCACAATCTGTTCATAGATATACATACGGTAGTTTCATTGTTTGACAGCACGATCAACAGTGTATTTTGGATTCATGTTGATGTGTGTTTTCACACATTTAAACCACTTGAACGGTCTTGCCGAAAATAGACGATCTACAAGCTCACAACGACTCGCAGCGCGAGTCGTTGTGAGCTTGTAGATCTGCTATTTTTTGGCTAAAGTTCTGCGATTATGGATGCTAGGGTTCAAGTGGTTAATATAAGAAAGGTGGAAAAAAAACAGCTATCACACAAAGATTTGGAGGACCCCCTGTAGTAACTCTGAGGACCCCCTAGGGTTCCCGGACCCCCTGTTGAAGACCCCTGTGATAGACTGAGGCGGTGGCAGCCTGTCGGCTTGCCGTCTTAACTTAAGCATTATATACTGTACAGTACTTTGGCGTACGATGAATAGCGAAAATAGCTGATCTACAAGTTCACATCCCATGTCACGTACGTGAGCTTGTAGAGTTTCGCTATGTTTGAAAATTCTTAAAGGGATTTTTATTTTTATTTTTTAGATTATACAATTCGTGCCTATTACAATACATAGAACCACTTTCTACATGCCGTGTAGAAAGTGGTTAAAGTGACGTTGAACCTTGGGTTGTATAGTATATTGTATCTGGTCGTGAGACATCTTTTAATTGTCTTTATCTGTTTTATCTGTTGCTTGTGTGAGTGGGGAACATGGAATCTTTCTCCAGTCCCTCTTATTATGGTGCATCAGGTCTCAAAAGCATATGTTTAGCAAATAAACAAATGTGAACTATGCTGATTCTGCTCAACACATTCTTTATAACAAGCCCCGGAACTTATTTCTGGGCAAATGGCTGTAATAGCCTACTAATGTTACTTTACCCTTTGAATTTGAAAGACGAAGATCTATAGCGCTACAGAAACTGATGCTGGTGTAACACGGGTAACAATCAAGACAAAAAGTGTTTACCGTCAGGCAAAATATGAAGTAACAAATGAATGAATTATAGGATATCGTCGTTGTCGGGTGGAAACCTTGTATGTCCGAAACCGTTCGCTTTTTATTTATCATTTTAAAAATGATTTAAAACAGTGAAAATAGCCGATCTACAAGCACACAACGCCTCGCACCGCGAGGCGTTGTAGATCTGCTATTTTCACTAGTCTTGTGCGACGGTCTTGTGTGATGAAGCAGGGCTTTACTTTACGAGAAAGCGTACACATTTGAAACTTGGAGATACGAGGTTTCTGCCCGACAGTGACGATATATTGGCAGAATATAGGCTACTTTGTTTGCGTTCATTGTGCCAAATGTGTAATTTTTGAGACCTGATTCTTGTATGCAGAATTCATGCAGAGCATGAATGGAGAGCGAAATAAATCACTACCGCTGGTTCCTCAGTGGAAACAGATAAAGATGATTAACATTATCTGGACCTGAATCGCCAGGTGCAGGGGCGTCACAAGGGGGGTAAGTGGGACTGAGTCACTAGGGCCCAAGGTGGAGGGGCCTTAATTATTTTATACTTTAGCTATTGAAAAATAGCAGATCTACAAGCTCGCAGCGTGGCTTGTGGATCTGCAATTTTTGAAAAGTCGTGAAAATGTGTGCAAATCTTATATATATGTATTTCTTTAAGCGAACATTTGTCACTCAAATTTTGCCTCTGGAACTAAATATTGTGAGATGGGGGTCTGTGGCTAAATGCATATCATTTTGGGGGTCCTTGACATGAAAACGTTTGAGCACCACTGACATAGAAACATAGAAGGATTTGAAATATTCAAAGATTTTCACGTTTAAAAAAAAAAAAGCAGATCTACAAGCTCGCAGCGTGGCACTCGGTGCCGCGCTGTGAGCTTGTATATCTGCTATTTTTCAATAGTTAAAGCACAGGGGCCCCACAGTGAATCCTTGTACCCAGGGCCCAGAATTTGGTAGGACACCCCTGGCTAGGAGGCTCTAAAACATAAAGTTCTACCAGAGTTACCGTATGCCTTCTTTTCAGCTATAAGATCCTCTGTTTGCCTCTGTGATGGAAGATTCATGCAACAAGAAAACAACAGGTTTACAAAGCTTTATGTATTTATCGTCACTGTCAGGCAAAAACGTTTCAAATTTGTACGTTTTTTTCATAAAGTAAAGCCCTGCTTCATCATACAAGACTGTCGCACAAGACTAGTGAAAACAGACGATGTACAAGCACACAACGCCTCGCGGCGCGAGGCGTTGTGTGCGTGTCGATCGGCTGTTTTCACTAGTTTGGATCATTTTTAAAATGATAAATACAAAACGAACGGTTTTGGAGATGCAAGGTTTCCACCCGACAACGACATTATATAGAATGAAAGGAACCTTGTCGCTCGACACGACTAAACTTGGTTATTAATATTTCTCTCTTGCCTCCACTCAACTGGCATGGTCTGTAGTGCTCTGACTTCCATTCGTCAGCTATTGTGAGTTATTGCTGATCCATCGAGGTGGTCCGACGGACATTAAATGACGATGTTCTGTGACGTGTGACCAATAACAGACATCATGCAAACAATTCATGACATTCTAAAGATTCACAGTAATAATTCTCGGCGTTCATTTATCCACTTATAACTCAGAGAGTTTACAAAAGTAACCAATCAGACCCTTATGGGTAGGGATGGAGCTCGTTCATTTTTATTGATAATGAGCACCTTATCGATCCTGCTTATTGGGCCGGGCTTTTATCGAGCCCTCTATTGAGCGTATGTGGAAAGACATGAGACGACAAATTCAGAACATAACTGGTATCTTTTTTTATTGGCTAGTTGTTAAACTGTGAGTTTGTGGCTGACCACCATCTATGAAGATGACAATTGACAAAAGTAACAAATATCATTAAATACCATTAAAACAGTCAATCATTAGTGTGCAATAAGTGTTAAATGGCTTTATATTATGAATAGTACTGTAATCATTTCTTGATGGCCTCTTGTCTTGATTGTTTAAACATGACGTCATGGACCGCTCGATAACAAGCTTGATAAGCCCAAAACGTATTGATACCGGGTACTCAATAAATCTGTTATGAGTGTTATCGGGTTATCAAGCTATTATTTAGGGCTCCATCCCTACTTATGGGTCCATTTGGTTACATTTATTTACTCACTGCGTTACATTAACACTGAGGATTTAACAGTGTTGTTTCTTTACGTAAGACGACAAGAATCAACTGGCACAGGGACAAACAGGAAACCTGCATAGACTTCACGTAACATGAGCTGGACTCAAAGCCCCCCGGAGAGGAGGGTTGCCCCCCCGTTGCCGTCTTTAAAGTGACCTCAACACAGCATGCAGCACAGCTTCCTGACCGCTCGGCCTTTTGCTATCATCTTCATCATCATCATCAGCTTCATCATCATCATCATCATCATCAGCATCAGCAGCAGCAGCAGCAGCACCTTTATGGTTGTCCCCACAGTCACATGGGAGGTATGTATGTAAATATCAACATAATGTATCGTCACTGTCGGGCAGAAACCTCGTATCTCCAAGTTTCAAATGTGTACGTTTTCCTCATAAAGTAAAGCCCTGCTTCATCATACCAGACCGCCGCGCAAGACTAGTGAAAATAGCAGATCTACAAGCACACAACGCCTCGCGGTGCGAGGCGTTGTGTGCTTGTAGATCGGCTATTTTCACTGTTTTAAATCATTTTTAAAATGATCAGTAAAAAACTAACGGTTTTGGACATACTAGGTTTCCACCCGACAACGACGATGTTCTCTTTCAGTGGACTCAACCTTTTCGGGATCATGGCCCACTCTCAAAAGTGTTCACTCACGGCCCACCCATGTGACCTCTTAACTTAAAGTGGTCATGGGACATGGGGTGGGCTGCGCGCATTTTCAGATCACGTTCATTTTAGTGTCAAACTAGTAGTGAAAAGCCTGGCCCACCGGTTGAATCGCTGCAAAGATCAACATACTGTAATACTGGAGTTCTGTTTGATGCTGCAATCCATCTGGGATTCAAGCCCGGGTCTGCCACATGAGAGACCTGACGTCTACCGCTCTTCCAAGAGCCAGGACATCCTTTCTTGGCCTGGGAAAGATAATGCGCTTATTCTTTTATTTGATTTTTTCTTATAATTTTTATCCCACGATTTTGTAACCCATTTTTTCACCCAGTGCGAATTGCCTAACGCGTAATCCTGGTTTCTGCTCTCCCTGCCGCGCCTGGGGGAGCCCCGGCTGGCCAGGGGAAGGCAGTATAGAAACCAGGATTACTGCATGTTTTCATCTACCCTAGGAGACACGGGGAGAACATGATAATGCACTTATCGTCGTTGTCGGGTGAAAACCTTGTATGTCCAAAACCGTTTGTTTTGCATTTATCATTTTAAAAATGACTTAAACTAGTGAAAACAGCCGATCTACAAGCACACAACGCCTCGGGGTGTGAGGCGTTGTGTGCTTGTAGATCTGCTGTTTTCACTACTTTTGTGCGACGGCCTTGTATGATGAAGCAGGGCTTTACTTTGCGAACGAACGTAAACATTTGAAACTTGGAGATACGAGGTATCCACCCGACAACGACGTTATGAGCTTGTCAAACTGTAGATGCCCTATCCTATTCCCGACAACAGGGTCTAAATGTCTCAACAGAAGGGAGACCACCTCCGACCACTGCAGATGTAGTTGTATCGTATCAACATACTCTACCACAGAGATTGGTTAGAATAACGTTTGATTCGTTGAAATAAGTTCTTAATTGCAGCTTTTGCCTCTGATAGTTGATTGCATTTAGTCATCTATACCAGCCATGTGCACACATAGACATGAAAGGGGGCTTGAGCCCCTGCCCCTTTATCCTTCTGTAAAAAGTGCCCTCTCCAGACCAGGAATGCAGTTTTTACTATGGTGAAAGAATTGCAAATGCCCTCTTTCCATGCCATACCTGAAGGCAGCATTGAAGAGAATTGCCTTGTCCAAACCCTCCTGAAATTGAATGCAGCATCTTATGTTGAAAGAATTGCCCTCTCTGTGTAGAAATCCATGCCGTTACGCCACATCTCAAGTATTGACTTGATAATGCTTAGTTCAGTGTGGTATCAAGTACTGAAAATAACGTGACGCGTTGTGAGCTTGGAGGTCGGCTATTTTCGATATTTTCACCAAGCGGCCCTTTTAGAAATGTCAGCCCCTGCCTCTCTAACATTCTCTGCACGTCCCTGCTCTATACTTATTCGAAGATGAAAAGAAATAGGGAAGGAGCAGGTACGCTATAAGGTCAGTAGAAAGAGAGAGAGAGAGAGAGAGAGAGAGAGAGAAAGAGAGAGAGAGAGAGAGAGAGAGAGAGAGAGAGAGAGAAGAGAGAGAGAGAGAGAGAGGGGGGGGGGGTAGAAGGGAGGAGTGTAGTGGAAATAAAGAGAGATTGTCCCTTTGACTTTCGTCTCCAGCACGCAGACGTATTATTAATCCCTGACCACCTTTGAACCCAAACAGCGGTGGAAAAAGTGGCCACGGCAGCATGCAGCACTACCGCCTCAAAGTTTATAGTCTCCTTGCTACGAACCCCGCCCCCTTTATTTCTTCCCGTGCCAAAAAAGCTTGCCTCCGAAAATTCTTTCCCCTCATTTTGGCCCAAATAATTCGCTTGCATTGCACGAAACGGTGATAGACTGCACGCTAGCCAACAAACGCGGAGCCGCAAGGAAAACAAACATTTCCTGGGAGCCATGAATCACCGTGTCACCATCAAAGCACGGGGCTGATGCGACTCCCTCTGCCCGTTAACCACCGGGGCTGATAGAGGAGGTGAGAGTTGATTTATAGAAGCACGTACTGTAGGCTAAAGTACATTATACACTAGAATCATCAGTGTTCATTTACCCCTTAAAGGAGTAGTTCTTTTAGAAGATTACTTTTTTTCTATTGATTACTCACGCCACGGAGACTTGAGTTCACTAACCCTTTTTTTGGAGCTGTGTGAAGCACAGGCTCCCTATACGTGGCCGTGTGGGTCTGTCTGTGTGTGTGTGTGTGTGTGTGTGTGTGTGTGTATGTAGCCTGAACTTCCTAAACTTCGGCACGCCACTAGTCCCACAGTTTTGCCACCACACACTCGCGCCATATGTCAAATCGACCGGCTTACTCGGGAATCGTGGGCTATTACTTTTCTAAGAGAAAGGTTCTATAGTTTAATTGATATTAATTTATTAGTGA
Source organism: Nannobrachium achirus (assembly GCF_963921795.1). Taxonomy (NCBI): domain Eukaryota; kingdom Metazoa; phylum Chordata; class Actinopteri; order Myctophiformes; family Myctophidae; genus Nannobrachium; species Nannobrachium achirus. The sequence goes on from NC_137818.1 coordinate 64,681,705, forward strand.
ATTAATTTTCCCCATTGACTTATAATGGGAATTGCAAAAACTCACATTCAATTATTTGTCTCTCGCAAACCATAGGGGCTAGAGTTTCAAGACTTGGAGAGGAGGTTCATAATGATTTCAAGGATTAAATAAAAAATAATTGTGTCATTTGGCCGCATGGTGGCGCCATAACACCCCACTTTACGTTTTGGCCTGTAACTCTTGAACCGTAGGTCGGAAAATTAAAAATATTTTTTCCCTGGATTCCTTGGGTCATGACGCATCTCCCCATATAGGCCACGCCCATTTGCTCCATGATAGATTTTCCGCCATCTTGAATTTTCTCCAAAACACACTTTTTGCTCCTTTTCCTACATATTTTCTTCAAATGTCACAAAAATCGGTACACATGATCCACACACACACACACACACACACACACACACACACACACACACACACACACAGCTCCACTTCACACGGGTGTGATTTTATTTTTCTATTTGTTGCATTCCGATGACAACAAAAAAAAGTATTATAGTAAATTCACCCCCATTGATTCCGGATGGGGACCCAAATGCATTCGGGTCCCCATCCCCCCGGTACATTTATTGTAATCAAATTATTGTCTTAGGAATGCGACAAAAAACACGAAACACATTTGTTTATTGTGTACACTCTCAGAGTAGAAGCTTCAATCCAGAACTTTTTTCTTCTTTTGTCAATTTTGTCAAATTGTAATTTGTAATTCTTTTGTCTTTTGTTGTGTGTTAAACACAATATAGGCCTGTTAAGTGGGCCACTCAGAAATGTACGAGCCATAGCAACTTGGCTCATGAGCCCTATAGCCAATCTCCCCCAGCCAAGGGCTTGTCTGTCTCAATGGTAGATACTATATTAGCAGGAGACCCGGGGTTCCAATTTCCTCTAAAACTGACAGATTGTATTTTTAAGGGAGAAAAACGGAGGGCCTGTTTGCTACAGAACAAAACAAATAAATAAATCCTCACTGCAAATGCAAAGCTACAGCCAGGCCCCTGACAAAGATGTTTCGGAGAACTTGACAGTACACTGAACTCAGCCCTGCCGTCATGCAGTGTGACAAAATTGAAATTGAACACACGTTATTCATGTCAACAGACGTTTGTCTTACGAGCGGAACGGCGGTTTGGTTTCAATGGCAACGCTGGCATTGTAAAGTGCTGAGGCTTTGCACTCACTTCTGCGACTACTCCACTGCATTCCCATACGCAGTCAAATCCTCAGTGTTATTAACTATTTGTAACGCTGAGAATGTGGAAAATGGGATCAAATGGACTATTACGGGTCCCTTTTGGTTACATTTGTACACTCTCACTGTTAGATTAATACTTCTACTGTATAGTAGTGTACAGTATAGCCTACACCAAAATGAATAACCCATGTTTAGAATGTCTTGTGGAGGTAGTTGCTAATGTTTCCAGTGCTCATAAAGTCCATAAACAACTGAAAAGGCTTGTATACTGACAGACTTTTTGAATGCAAAAGTATAGAATATTTTAGAAAAGTGTCAGGGGATATCTTCCGAAATAGTGTCAAATCCTGGAATAAATTCCTTACCAAAACATTTCTTCACCAATGTGTTTGTAAAGGTGTCTAGTAACACATCTCACAAAGACTGGAATTCAGTTTCCCTAGGAGAATCTGTGACAGCTGCTGAAAGTTGGGGTCCCATTAAATTAACTATACAGGATAAAACACACCAAAATAAATCTGCTTTAAGTAGCATGTGAGGGGTCAAACTAGAGGTTTTTAATGATTCTGAATCCATTGCAAGCATTTGTTTTGCATGAAAAACATTCCTTGGGCTAAAAAAGGCCAAACAAAACTATGGTTTAGTGATGAGTCATCACTTTTCACAGTTTTATGGGAGCTGCCTTTACCTTTAGGATTTTTTTTGGTGCAAAACAAATGCTTGCAATTGACCCCTCACATGCTACTTAAAGCATATTTATTTTGATGTGTTTTTTTTTCCTGTATAGTTAATTTAATGGGACCCCAACTTTCAGCAGCTGTCAAGGATTTTCCTAGGGAAACAGAATTTCAGTCTTTGTGAGACGTGTTACTAGACAACTTTACAAACACATTGGTGAAGATGTTCTTTGGTAAGGAATTTATTCCAGGACTTTTTAAGATATCCCTTGACTTAATGAGAAAAGTGACACAGAGAGTTGGATGTTCCTCAGTCCTCCTCAGACCATCATGGATGCTGAAGCTGAATGCAGGTTGCTCATGTTGGCCTGAACCAATGCTAATGAAGATGATAGAAGGCACAGCGTGTCTAGTCATAGTCTTTTGAATACATTTTCATTTGGTTTTTAGTCATATTTTAGTCATCTGAAATGTTTTTGTCTTTGTCAACTAAATATTCATAGGATTTTAGTCGACTAAAGCTATAGTTGATTTTGTCGACAAAAACATATTTTGGTGGCCTTGATGGTGATTTTACACTTGGTTGCATGCCTGGTTGTGAGCTTGTATATCTGAGAAAAAATGTTGTCATAGTTTTAGTCGATGAAATCAACAATGCCATAGGGCAGTGGTTCCCAAACTTTTTTGTCTCAGGGCACCACATGAATATTCTTTTAACACATTCCCTGCCATTTAACAATATCTTCGTACTCTCATATGCCCCTGTCTCCATAGACTTCCATGTAATTCATAGTGCACGGATCATGCACACCCATGCCTAGATAATGCACCACGTGTGTCCACATTGCTCACAGCTTTCAAACAAAAAAATCCGAATGGAAATCCGTTCAGGCATTCATGAGATATATTATGTTTTCCTAAAATGTAAACAAAGATGGCTGCCATGTTTGAAAGATGGGGTTGCTATGGGGGTTAAACATGCAATTTCGCGATTGCTATCATACCTACTACATTTTTTGGGGTCAAAAAAACATTTTTTTTTTTTTTTCAAAAACATTTTTTTTCTCTGGATTATCGGGCCTGGCAGGGAAAGACATTGAAATAATCTCGGGATTATCGGGCCTGGCACACAATGTCCGAGGTACCCCTACATTATAATTTTCACTCCCAGCACCTTATATTTATAGCATAGCATATCGTCGTTGTCGGGTGGAAACCTTATACGGTATGTCCAAAACGTTTTGTATTTATCATCTATAAAATGTACTAGACTAGTGAAAACAGCAGATCTACAAGCACACAACGCCTCGCGATGCGAGGCGTTGTGTGCTTGTAGATCGGCTGTTTTAACTAGTTTTGTGCGACAGTCTTTTATGATGATGCAGGGCTTTGCTTTACCAAAAGATGTACACATTTGAAACTTGGAGATACGAGGTTTCTGCCCGATAGTGACGATAATTTTAGTGATTATGTTCTGAGGAAAATGCTGAAATAATAGCAATTTTGGTTATAGACCGTGAGCCACTGGGGTTGGTCGGTACCATCTGAGGGCAATAATTCTCATAGTGATTTTTGTTAAGGTATACATGTCTAGAGTTAGAAAATATGTGATAGCATTGCACCAGTGGTAGCTGTATAGGTGCTATCATGCAATTTACTTATATAACACTAGGCGAAAATTAGATGGGTCAATATATTAAAACATATTAACACTTCCAGAAAAATTACAGAAGGTTTTTCCAATTGGTTCTGGTACATCTAGGCATGCTGAAAAACATACTGAAAATCTGGGGGAGTATATGTATATATGGCAAGATGGCATCCAAGTTGGCTGTCAGGAGCTTAAAATGGCTATATAATACTAATACTAATACTTCTCAACCTATAAAGGTGCTTTTGGTATCTAACCCTAGGTTTTAGGGCTCAAGAAATGTGCCTGAATCAGTGAAATTACCTGCAATTAATTATGTATTGCCAAATCCAAGATGGCGTTCATCACAAGGTTATGTTCCATTGTACTAAATTAGGTAAAAACAACAAATTAGCCTATTTTGATTGAAAATGACCAACATTGTCACATAGAATCAGGTCAATCTTAGTTGCTTCAGGTCAAGGTCTATCTCATTCCTTCTCATCCAAGCAGGCAGCAGATCTGACTGGTTGACATGGGAATGACATGTACAGTATTCACCTCACCATTGACATGTAGTTATTTGTGGTAATCTACAGTGTAGCAAGTATGCTGGAAACATGGTGACTTTCAACAATGTACAGTAATTGTGCAAAACTGATGCAAGGATCAAATACATGTGGTTGCAGCATATGAGGGGCTGACAGGCAACTTCAGATATAGGTCCTGAATGAAAGATGGCCTTTTGTAGCTTATCCGCAGGACTCTTAAAGTGGTTTCTGTCAACTGGGCCAAAGATATTTGAACAGATAGAGCAGTACCTGGACTGCACATCATCTCCATCCTACTGGCTGACAGTGGGTAGACAACTTAATTTTCCATACACTTCACATCTACCATTGGTGACAAGGTGAGCTTCTCTCTCATGGAGCACTTGATGAAGTACTACTTCCTTGCTGGCCATGTAGACTACAGTATGCTAGAGATCTAACCCAGTACCTGCTGAAGATACATGTGCATTGTGCTCCATGCCAGCATAGAGGGTAAGCCAGACCTGGTCTGCCAGCACTATGATGGATTCTGCAACATTGTCTCTGATGACGAGTTGGGGAGCAGAAGAGCAGAAGATCAGAAAAGTCTGCTGAGCTTGTGTGTGAATGGATACCTTCCCCAAAATGTGCAGAAACAGGGGAAGTTGAAGGACTAGTGTGTCTTGGTTGTAAAAGATTGGGGTGTATCATCACCCACTGAAAGATCACACCATCATCTCAACAATACCATCAATTGTACCCACTCTGTTGTGAATGCTGTGAATAGTAATGTTCTTTACCCAAATGAGATGTCATCCTGATGAGCAATAACAATTAGCAAAGGCTGGTGAGCAAGTTTTACGGGTACACCTTAAGTGTCAACGATGGATACTGCTGTCATCTCTGGAAAGGGTGTGATACACATGCTCAGGGATGAAACTGTCCTGTTGGTGTATTGGGTGTATCAGGTGGACCTACAGTACAGTGTAAAGTACAGATGGAGTATTGGGATGGAACAGACCTGTGCAACCTCATATTTGTATGCAAAGGCAAGATGAGAGCATTAAAACATTTTCTGACAGGGAACGTTCCAGGCTACCCTGATGTGCTGGGTGAAGTAGGTGCCACAAGTTAACTACAGCCAGTTGCCATGTTGCACCATGTGTTGAGGGCTCATATACAAGTGAAGTTGTGCAAAGTGGCAGACCGCCATGCTCACTGATGTCAACTTTGGATGGGAGATAACATTTTTGCTAATGATGACCTGGTGTGATGTGGTCCATTATAGTGGTCCAGTATCACTTTAGGGCACAGAGAAAGAAGTGTATCACTGTTGTTGTTGTTGTTGAGCTACTGTAATTTCTCTGGTGAAGATCGTGACTGATGCGATGTTCAAGATACAGATGAGGAGTGATGTCGATATGGAGGATACTTTTGAGGATGAGGTAGACCAGGGTAAGATAATTGTGTGTGTGTCAATCAGGAGGGGAAGGTCCAGGAGGATGTGGGTGGACTTTCTAATCTCCATTATGAGTTGGAATATATGCAGATATTGGCCCGGTCATTTTCTGATTTCTCATAATTGCTGCCTATGGGCCGAAGTCCAGACTGATAACGTGTGAGTGAATCCATGTTATCTGTCTGGCTAATGTCAGGCTAGGTCCCCATATGAATACAAATCAACAACAAAAACATCCTAGGAAAAAAAATCTAGGTTGAACAGATAGAGGCGTTAAATGGATGGATTAAAAGGTGATATTCATGTATGTAATGGTAAACAGAATGTTATCGTATGCATTAGTTACACACCTACACTATATTTAGTTTATTGAATTTCATCAAACATTGCCTTGGATGGTTTTAAATCTTTGGGAAACTTTTGTGTTACATCTTTCTAAAAAATGCAAAGTAACTCTCATGTACTAGTAGTCATTATGTTGTCACTGCTGTAACATTTCTGGAGATGGAAACAACTTTTAAGAAAAATATATAGTCTAAGCTGTATCTCAACCATTTCTGAAAGAGAGAGAATCAATATTAAGAGAGAACCATCAGTTTGAAGTTGAATTCTTCATTCGGATTTTGAAAACTGTGTTTTGGCACATGGTTATAAATGGAGTGATAACACACAGAAAGCTACCACAGATGCAAGGCTATCACATATTTCCTAGTACTAGGGATGTATACCTTCCCAAAAATCACTAAGAGAATCGTTGCAAACAGAAGGTACAGATGACCCCAAATTTGGGGCCCTTGCTCACAGAGTATTGTCATAATTATATAGTCACTATGTTGTCACTGCCTGTAATAAAGAACAATTCTAGATATGCAAATGTTTACAACTTTACTGAACTATATATAGTCTGAGCTTTATCCAAACCATTTTTCAAAGAGATTGGATCAATAATAAGAGAGAACCATCAGTTTGAAGTACACTGTTCCATTCGGATTTTGAAAACTGTTTTTTAGCATGTTGTTATAAAAGGAGTGATAACACACAGACAGCTACCACCACTGCAATGCTATCACATCTTTCTAAGTACTAGGGATATATACCTTCCCAAAAATCACTATGAGAATTATTGCCCTCAGATGGTACCGATGACCCCATATCTGGGGTCCTGGCCCACGGTCTATTAGAACTGACTGAAAATGACTTTGTACTTCAAGTTTCCAAATACATTCCAAATATCATCAAATTATCTGGCCGCACCCTGGACTGCCGTCACGGCACCCCAGGGTGCCCCGTCACCCACTTTGAAAACCCCTGCCATAGGGCAACATGGAATCAATCCAATATTGTCACATCACTCCTAAAAGAATAGATACTAATCGTATTTATAAGCCATCAATATTTACAACTTCTGAGGAGAACACACTGCAACAATACAACTTTGAAAGTATAGAAATGATCATAGATTTTCGTGAACAACTGAACATAATATGTTCAGTAGTGGATGCTTATTTATATGTTTTTTTTAAGCGGTGAAACCGCTTCCAAGAAGTGGCTTTTGTCCGTCTCGTGCGTCCCGATGTGAGGACTGGTCAAGCTTCACATGACAATTTGGCCCTCCAGATAAAACCATTCATCCACTCAGAATTAATGCAAATATATGACATATACATATTGGACCCCTCGCTACAGTCAGCATGGAGAGGAACATACTTCCATTATTCATGGACAGCTTGACCACCTCACCTGATGACTTGGTTTCACGCGCATCATCAGAAGTGCCTATAAACATCATATTTGTGTGGTTTTTTTTGAAGCGGTGAAAGCTGCTTCCAATTGTGGCTTTGTGTGTCCCGTACATGTCCCGTGCATGCAGAATTGAGGATTGGTCCAGCTTCACATGACAATTTGGCCCTCCAGACAAAATCATTAATTCATTCAGAATTCATAAAAATATAGAACTAAAGCACATAGAAAGTATAGATCTAGAACACAGAATGTATAGATCTAGTATGTATGTATAGATTTATTTTTTTTACCTAAAGTCCCCTAAAGTCTACAGTATATTATACTTACAAAAAGCCCAGTGGTTTGGGATGCTAACATCTTCTGACATTCGCAAGACTTTTTACATTATAAAAAAAAGAAAAAAAAAAAAAAGAAAAGCTTTTGCACCAGCCAAAAGAATAAAACTAAACTAAAATAGACATCTGGGAAATATGGAATGAGGATTCTAGTAAGTGGATGTTACGAAAATGACAGCTTCGAATGTCACACGATGCTTTTGTTTTCAGGTATTGGAGCACATTTCGTGGAGCAATTCATTCCAGATTTTATTTTTCATCTTTTTTCCATTCTAATTGATGGTGATAGATCAGGAAGTGTCTTCTCTCCGATTGTGTTGTTTAACTGCAGACGTCTGGATGATGTTGCACATAATTGGACCCAGGGACAACGTTTTAAACAATGCACACACGAACAGCCATGGGAAAACTTTTCAGAACATTGTCTATCTGCTTTGTGTCATCATGGTTGTCCATGGATCGTTGCCTGTGGGCTACAGGGACGTGCAGAGAATGTTAGAGAGGCAGGGGCTGACATTTCTAAAAGGGCCTTTTGGTGAACATTGAAAATAGCAGACCTCCAAGCTCGTGAGCTTGGATGTCGGCTATTTCCGATGCTTGATTTTTACACAGAGAGGGCAATTCTTTCAACATAAGATGCTGCATTCAAGTTCAGGGAGTCTCTTGAATGCTGCCTTCAGGTATGGCATGGAAAGAGGGGCATTTGCATTTCTTTCACCATAGTGAAAACTGCATTCATGGTCTGGAGAGGACACTTTTTTACAGATGGATAAAAGGGCAGGGGCTCAAGCCCCCTTTGATGTCCATGTGTTAAATGATAAATAAAACGGTTTTGGACATACAAGGTTTCCACCCGAGAACGACGATACAGTGTCTGCTTTTTGAATAGCCAAAGTATAAAATAATGGTGTGTTTTAAAATCACACAGATGTCTTCATGGGTTCAACAACATGCTACCTAAATAACATTATTAGCCTTTTTTATTTGCAACAAAAACCTCTAAATAAGATTTGTGTACATTTTTTGGATATACCTACATAACACAACTGGCCCAAATCCTGGCCAATTCACTCAACTTGCCCTCGACTCTATTGTAACACTGTACTGTAATTGTATATATTATGTTGTATTCTTAAGTCAACTTAAGCTTTCTGCTCCTCTTTACAGCTCCCAGGTGGCGACTGATGTGAACTTCTCTGCTTTCTACTGAGCTGCCGTTCTCATTGTGTGGAGTTATGAAGGTTCAAGCTTGTTAAAAACCCAACCTTTTATATGCCTCATGGCTACGCCTCCTTAAGGTATGATGGAAGAAACCAAAGCAGCAGGGATGTGCAGAGAATGTTAGAGAGGCAGGGGCTGACATTTCTAAAAGGGCCTTTTGGTGAAAACATCAAAAATAGCAGACCTCCAAGCTCACGACGCGTCGCAGCGCGACGCGTTGTGAGCTTTGAGGTCGGCTATTTTCGGGCTTGATACCACACTGAACTAAGCATAATTCAAGTCAATACTGGAGATGTGGCGTAACGGCATGGATTTCTACACAGAGAGGGCAATTCTTTCAACATAAGATGCTGCATTCAAGTTCAGGAGAGTTTGGACGAGGCAATTCTCTTGAATGCTGCCCTTCAGGTACGCCATGGAAATAGGACATCTGCATTTCTTTCACCATAGCAGAAACTGCATTCATGGTCTGGAGAGGGCAGTTTTTACAGAGGGGTAAAAGGGCAGGGGCTCAAGCCCCCTTTGATGTCTATGTGTGCACGTGCCTGCAAAGCATACTACGAGACGGAGGCTTGCTGCTTGGCTCGTAGCCAACCCACTTAGATTTAATAGTATATCAAAGATCACTGTTTGGTCCATTTATTTCCAGTCCCTTGTTCACCACTGTTCTTCCAGGCAAACATTTCTTTCTGCAAAACCTGACCTTACTTGACCCATAAAAAAAGATTTTTTTGACGAATTCCCGGGAAACTGTTGGCAACACAGAGACGTCCCCGGAGCTTAGGGGACGATCAAGAGACGCAGAAATAATGTGTTGTTGTTGTCTCTGTGTTGTTGAGCTAGTTGCATGTGCCTGTGTTTTGTCAGTCTGTGACTGTCTTGCAAAAAAATAAAATCAATCATTTTTACCGTCTTGTGAACCATTTATTCATGCCATTTCCAATCTCCTGGCAGGGCCGTCACAAGGGGGGGGGGGGGGGGGGGGGGGGGGTTAGTGGGACTGAGTTTCAAGGGCCCAAGGTGGAGGGGCCTTCATTATTTTATGCTTTAGCTATTGAAAAACATATAAGCTCACAGCGTGGCACTCGGTGCTGCGCTTGTATATCTGCTATTTTTGAAAAGTCGTGAACATTTTTGCAAATCTTTGGATATATGTATTTTTTTTTTAAGCGAACATTTGTAACTCAAATTTTGCTTCTGGGGGGGTCCCTGGAACTAATTACTTTGAGGTGGGGGTCCGTGGCCAAATACACATCATTTTGGGGGTCCTTCACATGAAAGAGTTTGAGCACCACTGACATAGAAACATAGGTTTTTCAAAAAACCTTCAAAAATAGCAGCTCTACAAGCTCGCAACGCGACACTCGGTGCCGCGCTGCGAGCTTGTATATCTGCTGTTTTGCAATAGTTAAAGCACAAAATAACGCTGTGACTGTCTTGCAAAAAAATAAAATCAATGATTTTTGGGTCTTGTGAACCATTATTCATGCCATTTCAAATCTCCGGGTGAGAAACAACGGAAGTTGCTGTTTGAAGATTTACAGTCCAGCCAGCGCGCCCAATCTCTTTCTCTCTTTCTCTCTGTCCTTCTCTCGTTCTCTTTGTTTCTCCCTCTCTCTCTCTCTCTCTCTCTCTCTCACCCGGCCGCAGGCTTCTCAGGGGGCGTCAATTGGGTATGGCAGGGGTATGCAGCTGCCATACCCTGGGTCCAGGCGTAAAATAAAAGTTACCTTTAAATATAAATCCATGAATGTCTTTGTGTCTATCTGCGCTGGTTATTATGTTGTTAAATTACAGTCAAATAACCACACATGCAAAATGTAACAAAATGGTCACTTTAACAAGGTATTATAATTATATTCTCCAGACTTGTATTCTTCCCAGCTTGACAAAATGGTATATTCCCAGGTTCCGCAGGTCAGCTGCACAGGTGCAATGCATTATTGTTACATGTGGCACGTTTACTAACATGCCAAGTTTACTGTCAATATTCCAGGATGACCTCCCACTTGGGTAATGACGCCCCCTGGCGATCATTCAGAGAAACTACTTCAGCTCCCGTACTAACGTAGGTAGGAAGGGCCTGTCACTCAAACCGGAGTGACCCGCCTCCAGGCTATATAAGCCCCCGGAGGCGGAAGTAACATCCTCTTTTCACTCTCTGCGATATCACATTCAGATAAGTTGAAACTCAGCCTTTGTATTATTATTCTTCGCGCATTAGCCTAAAGCGGTGGCATTAGGAGTCGCCCACTGGCGAGTGTTGAATTAACCCGTACTTAAGAATACTTATTCTTGTTCCGTCCTAAATCGACGGTTATTTCCTTTTATAACAAAGGATTATTACTGCTTGTTCAGGCCTCCGCCGAAGCAAGCGTGGCATAGCATTAGCCGTTAGCTTGTTAGCTCGTCTGCTATTGTTAACGTTAGCTACACTGCTCACCGCTTGTTCAGGCCCTGCCCGAATCAAGCGTGGCCTAGCCTTAGCCGTTAGCTTGTTAGCTCGTCTGCTTCTGGTTAACTCTATCTACAGTGCTTCGCCATGGATCCTCTGGCCTTCCTGCCGAGGCAATGTCCAGGCTGTCCAGGACTCATCGACGGACAGGATCTTCACCATCTCTGTGTCGGCTGCATGGGCGTTGCACACGCCTTCTCTGCACTGAGTCCTCAGGGGAGAGCAGGACCTTTCTGTGACTGCTGCGTGGCCTACGACCACGATGTACTGATACACCGGTTCTTCCTAGCCAGGGCAGGCCTCGGGGCCTGCGCTCCACCAGGTGGGTCCACTGCTCTCAACCCCACAGCCCAGTCTTTCCTTCCCCAGGCGGCCCGCACCGTTGGTCAAGGTGCGGCGCTGCCTTCCGGAGATCCGCTTGACAACCAGCGCGCCATTCCAAGTCAAGATGGCGCCGTGCTACATGAGACACCGCCTGCCGCGCAACCGACCGCAGCTAGCTCCACTGTCACTGGAGCTGGCGGGTCTGGTGAAGTCGCCGCTAAGAAGGCGACCAAGAAGGCTAACACCCAGACGAAATCTCCGGTAGCCTTTTCCCCTTCGGGCGCGGTGCCCAAAAAGAAACGCTTGGATGTGACCGTCGGGGACGTCCCCCTCGACGTGAGCATCACCAAAACAGTCCAGACCTTCAGGCGAGAGTCGGACCTGAGCTCCGGTCAGAGCGAGGGTTCTGGTTCTGAATACTCTGGATACACGGCCGAGGAGGAGGAGGACTCCGTCGAGGACGAGGGTTCTCGACTCACGGTCACTGTGAAAGGTAATGCCCCTGCGGCTCCAGCACGTCAACTGGACGCCGCAGGGAGCTCCCAGGCCTCCTCAGGCACCACTGCCCCTCCACCCGCCAGTCAAGCGAGTGAAGCGGGAGCAGAGGACGTCGATTCTGCAGCAGAAATGCTGGATCATCTCACAGTCTACATGAGAGCTCTGGCCAGAGTTGGAGAGGAGTTGCCACCTCCTCTCCCCTCTGAAGAGGCAGAGGATGATGATGAAATGCCCGGGCAGGAGCCTTCGGTTCCCGCCCCGTATGTCCTCTCCAGGCTGCCGCTGGTGAAAGGTTTCACCAAGGCCCTCCATTCCTCATGGAAGACACATAAAGACCCCAGGAAGCTGCCTTTCTCTGTGCTGGATTTGGTGGGCGGTGCGGAGGCAGGCATGTCCACCTGCCCTAACCTGGACCACCTGTTGGCACAATCTTTTCTGAGTTCCGTCAGACCCCAGTACAAAGATGTAGGCACGGCTAAAAACGGGCCGTTTGTTGGCCCCGTCGGCACCAACCCGCCGGGGTTCACTGTCCTGGAGGACAAGCTGCAGTCGGACAGGGCTCGTAACGCCTACCGGTCCGCTGCTCTGGCCGCTAAGGACCTAAATCTGATCCAGCTCTTGCTCGCTTCCACCAAGGACCTGGTCAAAGGTCTGCCCACGGGGGAGCACACAGCTGAACTGAACACTCTATTTGACATCATGCTGAAGGTCAATTGGCATGCGGTTAAGTGGATGGGCAGGTCCATGGACTACAACCTCCAGTCTGAGAGAGCCCGCTGGCTCGACTATGTCGACCTCGAGCCTAAGAGGGACGTGGGCGAGAAGCCTCTAGGTCCTCGCGGGGAGATGTACAAGTCTCTCATAAATATGGAGAACAGTCCCACCACCCTCATGGGTGGGGGCTTGGAGCTGCTGCAGGGTAGAGTTACCTTCTTCAAGGCGGCTAAGGACATCGTCGAGTCCACCACAGTGCCACAGGATGAACCGCAGCAAGCTAGGAGGACGTCCCGCTCCTCCCGCGCCAAGGAAAGGGGCCGCTCTGCTTCTTTTAAGAAGCACTCGTCTTCCTCCAGGGGAGCCTCTGCAGCCAGGGCGCCTGACAGGCCCCGTACCAAGGCTGTGGTTCCCGAGCGCGCTCAGCCGCGCCGCCCGTCCAAGGATGGCAGGCAGCAGTCTTCATACCGCGGTGGCCGCGGTAGGGGACAGCGCAAATGACACTCTGAAGAGGGGAATTGTGCTGGGGCGGGGGTCCGAGGTGTCTCTCGGTCCCCCTCCCCCCAAACGAGGGCGTTTTTCGGTACCCCGTGTCGGGGAAATGAAAATGTTAATTTTGATGCCTCCTGTGTCGGCAATAAACATGTTGAAAGAACAAAGTCTGTCTCTGTCCAACTCTCTCGCACTAGCACAGACGACCCCATCGTGCATGCCTCCTGTAGTAATGATGAAGTCCTGTCAGGACTCGATAATCAATCACAGGTTTTATCAGAAACCAGTAATGTTAATGTCAAACAATTATGTGGTTCCTCAAGCGCGCGAGTGGGATATCCCTCGCGTCGACAATATGAATCCTTTATGCATGCCTCCTGTAAGAATGATGGAGTCCCGTCAGGACTCTTTAATCAGTCAGAGGTTTTATCAACAACCAGTAATGTTAACGTCAAACAATTATATGGTTCCTCATGCGCGCGAGTGGATTTTCCCTCGCGTGAGCGATGCTATGAATTTAACCTTGAGTCAGAAATTCTGTCGGCCTACTATGAGCCCGGGTCAAGGGACAAGCATAAAGGCCTTAGAGCAGGTATTAAACGTAAAAGTTCCTCTCCTGTCAGGGGAGAATGCTTTAGTTGTGGGCGAGTCTGTTTATCAGTCGAATCGCTTTGCTCTTCCTGTCGCTCTATCGAGCCAAAACCGAACGCTTCCGGTTTCACCGGATACGGATTCGCTAGCTCCCCGCTTCCGGTCCGGCCGCAAAAGAGCTCCGCTAGTCAAGCGGTACAATCGGAAGGTGTTCCCACCTTGCGGCCTATTGAACCCCTGCGCTCCGCATCCGGGTGTTCCGGATACGGATACGCAGGTTCCCCACTTCCGGTCCCGCCGCAAAATAGCTCCGCTAGTCAAGCGGTACAACCAGAAGGTGTTTCCGCCATGCGGCCTATTGAACCCTTGCGCTCCGCATCCGGTCGTTCCGGATACGGATACGCAGGTTCCCCACTTCCGGTCCGGCCGCCAAAAAGCTCCGCCGTCACGGAAGCACAGTGGTGGGGTTTCTCTCGCTCAAAACACGCTAGCACGCTGTGCGCGCCAGTGGAAGTTATGCAACCCGAGCCATTGGGTATTTCGAACGATAACCAGGGGTTACAGGTTACAGTTCGCAGACATACCCCCGCTTTCGAGCAGGGTTATTCATACCAGAGCACGTGGTTTAAAAGCAAGTCTTTTGAGAAAAGAGATCAGCTCATTGCTAAGCAAGGGTGCTATAGTGGAGCTGGACAGGACCCAATCCCGCATGGGATTTTGGAGCCGTTATTTCCTGGTGCCCAAAAAGGGGGGGGGGCTACGTCCCATCCTGGACCTAAAGGCACTAAACGTGTACCTGAAGAAGTACGTTTTCAGGATGCTAACAGTACCCACCATGTTACGGTCGGTCAGGCAAGGGGATTTCCACTGTTCAGTGGATCTGAAGGATGCTTATCAGCACGTCCAGATTTATCCCCCACACAGGAAATTCCTTCGGTTCGCCTTCGAGGGTCGCCTGTACGAGTATACAGTACTCCCTTTCGGTCTGTCACTGAGCCCGAGGGTTTTCGTGAAAGTGACCGAAGCAGCCATCGCCCCGCTGAGACGGCAGGGCGTCAGGTTGGCGACGTACATCGACGATTGGATGATTTCAGCGAGCTCCGCCCACGAAGTGGCGCGTCACACACAAGTGGTTTTGGCTCACCTGAAGGCCTTAGGTTTCATAGTCAACCACGGCAAGAGCATGCTGACTCCAGCAAGTCGTCTTACATTCATTGGGGTCCTTCTGGACTCATCCGACATGTCGGCCCGTCTCTCAGAGGAGAGGGTGGACAGGTTTCGGGAATGTCTCGACTCCTTTCAAGTGGGCCAGGAGGTCACTTACAGGAGTTGCATGGTACTGACGGGAATGATGGCTTCCGCAGTACATCTGTTGCGTTTGGGCAGGTTTCATATGAGACCTTTTCAAAGATGGATGTTATCCCTCGGGATCCCGCCCTCCTTGAAGTACAAGAAGGTTACGGTTTCCCCTTCCTGCGCGATCGCCCTGTCTCCGTGGCTGGTGGAGGGGTTCCTCACCAGCGGAGTCTCGATTGGCGAGGTGGTTTCCCACAAGTCGATCACGACAGACGCCAGTCTCAGTGGATGGGGAGCCACTTTCGAGGGGCGCACAGCGCAGGGGCTTTGGCCTCTGGAGATGAGGGGTCGTCACATCAACTATTTGGAGTTGATGGCTATACTCCTGGCGCTCAAGCATTTCGAGCCTTGGATTTTGCATTGTCACGTCCTGGTCAGGACAGACAATACGACGGCCATGTTTTATGTCAACAAACAGGGGGGCCTGTCGTCGTTGCCACTGGACCGTCTGGCTCGAGAATTGACGGTTTGGTGCTTGTCGCGCCTCAAGTCGATCAGGGCCTCACACGTCCCAGGTCTCCTCAACAGCGGAGCAGATCTCCTGTCCAGGGGAGGTCCTCGCTACGAGGATTGGTCTCTCCACCCCAGGGTGGTGAGCCAGATTTTTCGCAAGTTTGGTCAGCCAGTGGCGGACCTGTTTGCGTCAGCGGAGAATACGAAGTGTCCGTTGTTCTTCGCGGTGAAGGGCAGTCCTCCCTTGGGGTTGGACGCCTTAGCGCACACGTGGCCGAGAGGTCTACTGTACGCGTTTCCCCCCTTCGACTTAATCCGACCCACTCTGGAGAGAGTCAGGAGGTTCGGTCTGGAGATGCTCCTGGTGGCTCCCTACAAGGGCACGTGGAGATCGGCGATCGCCCCTCTCCTTTGCGAACCGGGTTGGCAGCTGCCTCAGTGCAGGGACCTGTTGAGTCAGGCCAGGGGGGAGATCTTCCACCAAGGCCTGCAGGTCCTAGACCTGTGGGTTTGGCACGTGAAAGGTTAAACCTGCTGGCAGCCGGTTTTTCTTCTGAAGTGGTTGATACCATTCAGAGTGCTAAGGCGCCCTCTACGAGGGCGTCTTATGATGGAAGGTGGAATGCCTTTGAGGACTGGTGCGAGTCGCGTGTTCCACCTGTGGTGGCTCATGTGGCGTCAGCCCAGGAAATTCTGGAATTTATGCAGAACCGCTTGAGAAGTGGTCTAGCATTTTCTACCCTTAGGGGGTATTTGGCGGCTATTAATGCCTGTCACCTGGGGGTGGCGGGCAAGGCACCTTCTAAAGTCCCGGAGGTCATCAAGTTCATGCAAGGAGTTGAACGTTTGAGGCCGGTGACTAGGTCTTTGTTCCCAGTTTGGGATCTGCAGGTGGTTCTAGGGGGCCTATGTCGGGCTCCCTTTGAGCCGCTTGTAGGGATGCCTTTGAAACTTTTGAGTTTCAAGACGGCTCTTTTGCTGGCTTTGGCCACGGCTAAAAGAGTTGGTGACCTGCAAGCTCTCTCGGTGTCTGCGGAGTGCATGCAGTTTATGAACAATGATCTCAAGGTGTTGCTCAAGCCTCATCTTAAGTTTGTTCCTAAGAACATGGTGGTCCCTAAGGAGCCTGTTGTTCTTCTGGCTTTTCATCCTCCTCCGTTTGTCTCGGCGGAGGATGAGCGGCTGAATTGCCTTTGTCCTGTCAGGGCATTGAGGGCCTACTGTGACAGGACTGCTGGTTCTAGAGCTTCTTCTCAGCTCTTTGTAGAAATGGGCAATGTTCTTGTCAGAAAGCCGGTGTCTAGACCCACTCTTTCGAGGTGGATTGTGGATGCTATTAGGCTGGCTTACTCTAGTGCGGGTGTGGAAGTGCCGGCGGCACTTAAAGCCCATAGCACTAGAGGTGTGGCTACTTCGTGGGCACTGGCAAAGGGAGTCTCCGTTCAGGAGATTTGTGTTTCGGCGAATTGGTCTTCGCCTTCTACCTTTGCAGCCTACTATCACCTGGATATCGAATCCTCTTCGCTAGCGCATTCGGTTCTGGGTGCAGTTGCCTCCTCTACGTCATAGAGGAGTCGGATCTTCCCCTCCCACAGGTGGGCATGTAGCCACCTGGGGTATTTTGGGGGGGACCCTGTGTTTTCCTTATATAGTGTGTCTTACTTATAAGGCGGACTTGTCCTTTTCATTTAGTTGAATGAGGCGGACTTCGGTCTGTCAGGGTCTCTCCTTATTTTCTCATGCCTTCACACCCAGGTCCGGTGGGCCTGGGACCTTCTGGGTGATGGGTCACGCCCGTTTGGGCTGTGCTCACCCGTATGAGGGGTGTGTGGGGGTATGAGAGTAGGTTGTGGCTTAGAGGGGAGTTTAAGAATCCCAAGTGGGAGGTCATCCTGGAATATTGACAGTAAACGGTAGGTTCCGTACGGAACCATTGTTTACTTAGATATGGAAGGATGACCTCCCACGTAATGCCCCTCTGTTTCACTGAATGTGGCAGAGAGTGGTATTAAGAGGATGTTACTTCCGCCTCCGGGGGCTTATATAGCCTGGAGGCGGGTCACTCCGGTTTGAGTGACAGGCCCTTCCTACCTACGTTAGTACGGGAGCTGAAGTAGTTTCTCTGAATGATCGCCAGGGGGCGTCATTACCCAAGTGGGAGGTCATCCTTCCATATCTAAGTAAACAATGGTTCCGTACGGAACCTACCGTTTAGCTGCGCTTGAACAACCGTTCCAGGCTGCCATATCCAGCCCCAAGACACCGTAGAAACCTGGGTAAAAAACTGAAAATACTATTTTTTTTTTCAGACATTGTGAAAATAGCCGATCTACATGCTCACAACGCCTCGCGGAGCATGTAGATCTGCTATTTTCACAATAGAACCGTGTTGTTATACAAAATGTAATGCCTCTTTTCCATGAGGACTCCCATCTTTGCCATACCCTAGCTTTTGGCTGAACTGACGCCACTGGGTCTGTTAACTTAATGAGGACTGTGAGTCCACGCCAGGGCAGACAGGAACACTTAATTCCTCCAGAAGAACAAGTTTATGTGCAATTAAGAGCTCTGGGAATATTTATGATATACTTTGGACCGAAAATCCTATAGAGCAGGATACCGCTGTCAGCCGCACAGAAGTGTCCTGTTTAGTATACGGTGGAGATTAGTGCTCCGAAATGCAACAGATTAGTGTTAACGGCACTGTGAGTCCAGTAGTCAGAGCCAACTACAGTATTTATTCATCTAGTTCAGTGTTTCTCAAACTTTTACATTTTAAGGTCTCCCCTTAACACCTTGACGTCCGAAATAGAATGGTGGTTGGTAGATTAGCCGTGAAATTTCTATTATTGTATTGTGATCTGAGACATAATATTATGTTTATAAACATGAGCCCGCAGCCCCTCCATCTTGAACAGCGCCGCTGTTTTTTCTTTTTTTTTTTTTCCCAGGCCAGTAACTCACCATGATTTTCTCGATTTCCGTTGGGATAGAATGGGGGTTTTGGCCGATCGTCGATGTCCCCGTGCGTTTCGCGTGCGCGATCCTTTCACGTAAATGTCCCCGCAAATAGTCCATGTGTGACTGAAGAACAGAACTGAAAAGTTTCGCTAGCATAGCCCCAAGCATGGCTGCTGTAGGAGCTCGAGTGTGCAGACAGCAAACGGATGGCTGGGAGTAGCCTTGGAGAAGGAGAGGCGCTGACGTCACCTCTGCTTCATGCACGGTCTGCATGAGCTATCAGTGCACGAGTGGTGACTAGGGAAGGTTAGACGATCGCCGATTTTCGGATCAAAAGCTTTTATTCCGGTTTTAAAGACAAAGTCCGGGAATGTACGGCGTGGCTGAGAGTCCCTGGGGGGATGTGCGATATAGTACGGTTTTAACATTAAGGGGCTCCCCGTGGCTTAGAAGGTGTTAAAAGCCCCATATGGGAAGCCGGCGTCACACAACTGTTTTTGTTCTGTTATTGGTCAATAAATCAATAGAGACAAAATCAAATTACAATTTCAATGTTGATTCTGCTATCAGCTGCATTGTATTTTTCATCCATGCATTACTCATATTACATTATTATTACACATTATTTTTCCTCGTTTTTATCATTACTCACCCTATACTTTTACATTACTAATATTACAGCACTACTCTCACTAAAACATCTGTGAGTTTACATAGTTTGAAATATATTCTTTGCCTATCAATTGATGACACCTTGATGGACAATTTCGCTATTCACTATATGTCTCCAATGAGGTCTTGAGTACAAATGGAACCAAATGAACTGTCCATTTGGTTCCATTTGTATACCGTCAGAGTTAACCACTTAGTTGAACCCCAGGGGGATCCAGGGGAAAAAATCCGCCTAAAATGCATGCCCAAATTGGAACAGTTGTGGACACAAAACTACAATGATTGTGCAGGCCACTCTTGGCCCACCAAATGTCAGCTAACCCCTGAGAATTCACAAATGCAGTGTAAAACATCACATTTATCTCACCAAATTGTCCTGCTGTGATCACTTACCTAAGAAAAGAGGATTGAAAAAGACCTCCGCCTATATGGAAAATGTGCATTCTGAATAGTGAAAAAGACTCAAGACCTCATTGGAGACATACCGGTATATAGTGAATAGAGAAATTGTCCATCAAGGTGTCGTCAATTGATAGGCAAAATCTTATGAATATATTTCAAACTGTGTAAAACGTACAGATGTTTTAGTGTGTG
Organism: Nannobrachium achirus; assembly: GCF_963921795.1. Lineage (NCBI taxonomy): Eukaryota > Metazoa > Chordata > Actinopteri > Myctophiformes > Myctophidae > Nannobrachium > Nannobrachium achirus. The sequence goes on from NC_137818.1 coordinate 64,701,623, forward strand.
TAGTGCTGTAATATTAGTAATGTTAAAGTATAGGGTGAGTAATGAAAACGAGTAAAAATAAGGTGTAATAATAATGTAATATGAATAATGCATGGATGAAAAATACAATGGCAGCTGATTATATATGCTGTAGGGCCCCTGTAGCAGAATCAACATTGAAATTGTAATTTGATTTTGTCCCTTTTGATTTATTGACCTCTGAACAGTTTCGTGACTGGTCATGGGAAGCCGGCTTATATGGGGCTTACTTAAGTGGTTAACTCTGAACTCTGAGTATACAAATGGAACCAAATGGACTGTTAGGGTCCATTTGGTTCCATTTGTACACTGTTAGAGTTACAGGCTCGTATGGGTCAATTTAGACCCCACCTAAAACAGAGGTCTTCAACAGGGGGTCGAGGACCCCTAGGGGGTCCTCAGAGTTACTACAGGGGGTCCGCCAAATCTTTGTGGGATCATGTTTGATCACTTGAACCCGAGCATCCCTGTTCTTAGTGGAACATTAGCAGATCTACAAGCTCACAACGCCTCACAGTGCGAGGCGTTGTGAGCTTGTAGATCTGCTATTTTTTGGCACAGAGATTTGGTGTAGAGGGAAAAGAAGAGCAGACTAGTAGGCATTGACAGTTCAAGTGGTTAAATATATGAAAATACCCAACCTACACAGATGATAGTGCTGTCAAGTCTAAACTGCAAAGAAATAATCCATGTACATCAGCAACACAATTTTATACGAAATGTAGTGGGGGTCCCTGCTTCATCTCTCTCTCAACTAAGGGGTCCTTGGCCTGAAAACGTTGAATACACTCTAAAAACAAAAACTAGGCTCTACTCAATTTTATTGGTGAAACATTTTTACACTCAAAAATATTGAGTAAATATTACTGTTATGAAATCAGGTAGATGATACTCAATTAATTTGAGTAAAAGTAACCAAAACTTTTACGTACTTATTAACAACTAAAATTGAGTACAATGACCTAAAGAAATTGAGTAGATATAATTAAATTATTCAGTCAATGCCACAAAAGACTACAAGTAAATACATTGAAATATTAAGTAGATCTAATTGAATATTAGAGTATGATTTAACAAAACAAATATGTCACATTTACTTTATTCATTTACTTTTATTGATTTAATTCATATAGTACCATTTACCCCTTTCATTTACTTTACCTTTTACTCCAGGAGTACATGATGTCAAATGAATACACATGAAATAATTATGCAGATAATTATGTTTTTAATCAACTAATTGTGACCAGTGTAACACCACATCAAGTATGAACATTCAACATACTTTAGTATATGTAAATGACATGCAACAATGCCTGCAAAAACAATATGTTTAAAGATAATGATCAGGAAAGGGGTATCCCTGACACTTTTAAAATTCTGTTTACTAAAGAGCAGTGTGTGTTCACAATACTGTATATAAGTACCTCTAATTGAACTGTGCATACTGTAAGTAAGCAGTCTGTCAAACATTATGCACCATAAGAACAATGAGCCCATCAAATGAACAGTAAGTCATAACCACAAAATACATTAAAGACAGTCAGAGGCCATTTGGCATGAAAGAAAATCACAACTTGGAATATGAAATAATAAATAAGCATTTACAGTAGCTCAACATTTAAACATATTGACTATGCACACGTGTAATGTCTATATGCTAAACTGACCTGTTTGCATTATGACTCGAATGCACCAGAAACAAAACACTTTACATTAACTAATTACTATCAGCAACAAATACCATTGCAAAAATGCTGTTTTGACAATAAATCCACTTTCAGTAGGTTATACCCACTTTCTGAGAGCATCTTGCTGAACAGTAGTCGGCAAGCAGACATTTTTTCAGTCTCTGAACTTTGGCTGAAAGGTGTCCAGGATCCAACTCAACTAGTACTTTTTGGAACATCTCAAGACCATATCTGAGGTTCTTGGGGTATCTCAGATTAAAGGCATAGAACAGTCCCAACAGATAGCAGCAGACCCCCAAGATTGTTGAGGGCAGTGATGCCCTTAATCACAATACCTACATCAGTAGGTTAATTCATTGAGTTCTCTTGGTTCTGCAGCAGGTAGATCTTCATCTTCATCATCACCTCCTCTGTCAACTTCTCTTCTACTCTGACAGGTGCACCAGCAGCTTCCTTCCTGCACACATTGTGAAGATAATTGTTTAGAGCTCACTTTCAGGCTAAATGTTACAAGACACACAGACACACATTGAGCAATCCTAGCTGTCTCCACACATGCAGCCCTGGGCATAATCTTTAATCAGTTGGACCAGACATGCAACGGATGCAACAGCCATTCAGCCAATGTCACAACCTCATTCTCTGGACATCACTATGCTGTTCCTTTGCATGTGATGGTCTCATCCACGATGACATTAAAACGTCAAAACATTTATTTTACTAACTTGAAAGTCCTTGATCTTGACACTATCTTCTTCCAGATGGTCGATGAGACATCGGATGATGACCTCTCGTGTTCGTTGATTGGGGATTCCTCTCTGCCTTAGTAGCTATTAAGACATACATTTAGAAATGAATAATCAGGAGAGAGAGAGTTGCAGGGGATAAAGATGAGTTTAGCATAAATTAATATAGTAATTATTGTCATTAGCCAGGTGAAATATAATTAAAGCAGTTAGAGTAAATGAAAGTTTCATACCTGAAGTACAATACTCATTTGTGCCCAAACTGCCCTTCTTGGACTGGAACATGGACAGTAGTTTGGGGGTATAGAAGTCCAACATTGCCATACATTTTGGCTCAAGATTCAGTGTGGTGATCATCCTGAACTTTGCACTAACCTGGAAGACAGAGATGAGGGTAAGAGAGTAAAAAAGAAGACATGTAGATAATAATGTAGGCCTATACCTGTGCATTTTATCTTCATTGTACACACCATTGTATGCAGCTGTGCATAGCTTGTAATAAATGCAAAAAGTCACAATGACTAGAGGGCTTGCACATTCCTCTCACTGTAACCTTAACTAGCTGCAAACCTTTGTAAATAACATAAGTTATACCCAATACATTTGTGTAGCCTATATGCACAAAGATACAGTAAATCTACTTACCAATATTTGCAAACACTCTCCAGGTTTCTTGTTGAAGAAGATGTGTGCTGCTGCTGTTTGTTGACAGAATGTTCCAGTAGAATTTTCCCATGAACCCTTTTTTTCCCATGAACCCTTGTGTACAATTTTGAATCTTAGTCATAATCTACTCAATTGTTTAAGTTGTTGTGAGAGATGAAAGATTATTAAGTTGGAATGAATAATAATTAAGGGTCTTTTTAAATTGATCCATATAAGTACTCCATACTCAAATATTATGAAGGAAAATTACCAAAACAAATTGAGTATAATTCATGAATACAATCAGTTGGTCAAATACTAATTTATTCTCATGAAATTAACTCAAATAATATATGTACATCTAACTCAAAAAGAACAGTTGGATTTTTACTCATTTTGTTTGGTGTGACCTACTCAAACAATCACATACATGATATTCAGTGATTTTATTGAGTAAATATAACTTTTTCTAATAGTGCTATTTACTCGGTCACAGAATCCTTTCTTAGAGTGTACCCCTGCCCTAAGGGAACCCACAAAGACGCTGGCATACACTTTGAGAACCACTGGTCTTGTTCAATGCTTGGCCGTGGGATAGCTCTGCTTTGGCTGGTCTGATAGCACTGGATTTACCACTTAAACCAGGGGTCTTCATCGTTTTCAGGCCAAGGACCCCTTAGTTGAGAGAGAGATGAAGCAGGGACCCCCACAACCTTTTGATAGATTCCATATAGTTTCATCGTTTGACAGCACAATCATCAGTGTATTTTGGATTCATGTCAATTTGTGTTTTCAGATATTTAACCACTTGAACTTGTCGATAATTAATAAACTTGACCTTTCCCTCTGTACTTAGTCTACTCTTTTTCCCCTCTACACCAAACCTCCTTTCCAAAAATAGCCGATCTACAAGCTCACAATGCCTCGCAGCGCGAGGCGTTGTGAGCTTGCAGATCTGCTATTTTTGGCTAAAGTAGAATATGGACACTAGGGTTCAAGTGGTTAATATAAAAAAGGAGAAAAAAAATCACTCAAAGATTTGAAGGACCCCCTGTAGTAACCCTGAGGACCCCCTAAGGGGTCCCGGACCCCCTGTTGAAGACCTCTGACTTAAACCCTATATGGTTGGCTGGAATCCCTCAGGGTTTTTGTGGGGGAAGCTTTCGCTGAAAATACCCGACTGACAAGCGCCGTTTGACAATCTGCTATTTTCTACAAAACCTTTCCCCATAATGTGTGCTGATGTGACTCGTGAGATTAAAAAACACTTAAACCCCATATGGGAAGCCGGCTTCCCATGACCAGTCACAAAACTGTTCAGAGGTCAATAGAGACAAAATCAAATTACAATTTCAATGTTGATTCTGCTACAGGGCTCCTACAGCATATATAATCAGCTGCCATTGTATTTTTCATCCATGCATTACTCATATTACGTTACTATTACACCTTATTTTTATTTGTTTTCATCATTACTCACCCTATACTTTTGCATTACTAATATTACAGCACTACACACACTAAAACATCTGTAGAGTTTACATAGTTTGAAATATATTCATAAGATTTTGCCTATCAATTAATGACACCTTGATGGACAATTTCTCTATTCACTATATATCTCTCCAATGAGGTCTCGAGTCTTTTTCAGTATTCAGAATGTAAATTTTCCATAGGCGGAGGTCTTTTTCAATCCTCTTTTCCTAGGTAAGTGATCACAGCAGGACAATTTGGTAAGAGAAATGTGATGTTTTACACTGCATTTGTGAATTGTCAGAGGTTAGCTTTAGAGATGGGATTTATGGCTCTTTGAAGTGAGCCGGATCTCTGGGATCCGTTCCTTTCAAAGAGCCGTTCAAAAGACTGGCTCATTCTAGTTACTGTAGTTATTTTGTAGATTTTGATTCTAATTACGAATAAATTCAACCCTATATACATTTATTTCTGACATACATAGGTACATACCTGCCATTTGAAAATAGCCGATCTACAAGCTCACAATGCGTCGCAACGCGACGCATTGTGAGCTTGTAGATCGGCTATTTTCAAAAGATTTTTCTACATTTTACTCATTGGAAAACCTGTGAAACAGGATATTCTGCATAATGAGTACTTTCTACTATATATTTTGATACCAATACTTTTGTACTTTTACTCAAGTACATTAACATTCCAAACCTCTACTGTGGCAGAGTATTTCCACATTGATTGCAGTATTGATATCTGTACTTAAAGGAGCTATAGTCAACTTTTTCTTGAAAAAAATAAATAAAATAAAAATAATATTTAGAATAAAAAAATAAAATAAAAAATAAGCTTCATATACGTGTTTCAATTCAAAAATGACCACAAAAAGCGTAAAATAATCATAAAATAATCATTTTGGCCATTGTAGGGCCGACACTTTGTTTACACCCTAGTCTAACACTATCAAAGAATAGACTAGAATGTAAACAATGTGTCGGCCCTACAATGGCCAAAAGGTTTATTTTATCATTATTTTACGCTTTTTGTGGTCATTTTTGAACACATGTATGAAGATTATTTTTCAGGAAAAAGTTGACTATAGCTCCTTTAAGTAAAGACAACATGTAGTACTTTTCCCCACCACTTGTTCATTAGAAAGGAACGGCTCCCTGCTGTGAACCGGATCCAATCGTTCATTTCAAAGAGCCGTTTAAAAGACTCGATTCCTTCGCCAACGTCCCACCTCTAGTTAGCTTACATTTGGTGGGTCAAGAGTGGCCACAATCATTGTAGTTTTGTGTCCACAACTGTTCCAATTTGGGCGTGCATGGGGGGGGGGGGGGACAGGCAATCAAGAACGATCAATATAGAAAGGGAACGAGAGTCCAATCAGTCAACCTACAGCTATCATAGCGGTGTTGAGAAAAGAGAGGAAATGGAGGAAAGAGAGAAAGAGAAATGGGTGGAGAGAGAGAGAGAGCAGTGTTTACAGTGAGCAGGAGGGACGTGCAGAGAATGTTAGAGAGGCAGGGGCTGAAATTTCTAAAAGAACCTTTTGATGAAAATATTGAAAATAGCAGACCTACAAGCTCACAACGCGTCGCAGCGCGACGCGTTGTGAGCTTGGAGGTCGGCTATTTTCGGTACTTGATACCACACTGAACTTATAATCAATCAAGTCAATACTGGAGATGTGGCGTACGGAATGTCTACACAAATGTAAGATAACTTCACGATCAAAGTGGGTGACAAGGTCATAACACGAAAAAACGAAATCTCTTACTTAGGATGTATCCTTGAAGCTAATCTTTCCAGTGAAAAGATGACTTCTAAAGTAATAAATAAAATCAATCAACGAACTCGTTTCCTACAGAGGATCGCCCCAATGGTCAATTTCAACACACTGAAGACCATAGCTGGTGCAATAAATCAGCCCCTCTTTGACTACGGAGTCCACGTATGGTATCGTGACGCCCCACAAGCCCTGAAAACAAAACTCCAAACAGCCCAAAATAAACTAATTAGGGTTCTGCTCAACCTTCCCTATCAGACTCACCTCACCGCTACACACCAGTTAAGAGTGGGGTGGCTCAGAGTAGATGATAGAGTACAGCAACTTGCAATGGGCCTGGTGTACAAGATACACTACACCACTATGATACCCAAGTACCTGTCAAAATACTTTATAAACATTAAGGATGTCCATAATTATAACACCAGAGGCAGCGCCACAGATCACTTCCAACCCAGAGTAAAAACCAACAAAGGGTCAAACTCGTTTTTCTGCTATACCACCAAAATGTGGAAAGCCTTACCGAAGGCCATAAAGGAGTGTGGATCACTAGCATCCTTTAAAATTGCCCTGAAAAACCACTTACAGGCAGCAGCCGTTCGCAACTGGTAAAAAAAAATGAACCTAGCCCAACCCTACCCTCCCCTGCCCCTTCTTTGTATATACTGTTTGTTTAGACTTACTGTTTTCTTTTTTGTTTTTCTTTACATATCTACTGCATAGTACTGTGTTCTATTTGTCTGTCATTCAATGTTATATGAGATACTTCAATGGTTTCCAGTGGAAATAAGCTTAGTCTTTTCATGGATCTCCTTTTAGTAGACCTTGTACCAGTGAACTGTACCGTCATGAAACTGTACCTTTTCCTATGCAAACTTCTAATAAAGTCTTCAATCAATCAATCAATCAAAAACAGAGAGGGTAATTCTTTCAACCTAAGATGCTGCATTCAAGTTCAGGAGAGTTTGGACAAGGCAATTCTCTTGAATGCTGCCTTCAGGTATGGCATGGAAAAAGGGCATTTGCATTTCTTTCATCATAGTAAAAACTGCATTCATGGTCTGGAGAGGGCACTTTTTACAGACGGGTAAAAGGGCAGGGGCTCAAGCCCCCTTTGATGTCTATGTGTGCACGTGCCTGACAGTGAGAGTGTGGGTCAGTGACAAATTGGGGCAAGATGACAAAATGTTATCGTGTTATCTTGTCGTTTCATTATCCCTGTTGCTGTAATTATCATAATCTTATGGAAAATACTGAATTGAAAATGATACTCTTTGCTGAAGAAGGTGACACTGAAGGTTAAGCATGACTGTCAATAAGGTCACATCTTGTACTTGCTTTACTTAATTTCACCTGACAACAATTAATCACGATAAAGTGAGTGAGTGAGTGAGTGAGTGAGTGAGTGAGTGAGAAATATTATTAGAGTTATTAGAGACCCCCAAAATAATCATATTTTAACTGGGGACCCCCCACCCTGACAAGCACTAAGATAACACAGTTCTATTGTGAAAATAGCAGATCACAACTCACAATGCGTTGCGAGGCGTTGTGAGCATGTAGATCTGCTATTTTCACAATTTCTGCCTCTAATATTTGACAATTTGTCCAATGTTTAATTTGTCGTTTTAGATGTATTAAAAAGTCCTTAAATTGTCACTTTAGAAATATGCAGATACCCTCTATACACTTAGACTTATGTTGGTTTGTTTACTGTTGAGTGAGAAAACAATGCTGCACATTAATTTAACCATCTGGGGACACACCCAAAATAATTTGGGGACCCCTCCGGGGGTCCTCCTGACCCACAGGTTGATAACCACTGTATTAGAAGAAAAAACAGAAACACAAAATAAAGGTCAAAATTTGAAATTTCCGTTTAATTAAGAAGACAAAAAAATAACAATACAAAATAGACAATCTTTCTATACATACACATGGTAGGAAATATAAAGAGGAAAACCAATAACATGTAGAGGTAAGTAAGAACAAAAGGAAAGTATACAAAGCAAAGAGTCGGTTTAGACGTGGATTTAAGTCCAGTTTAGTGAAGAGCTACCAATACACATCTACTACCGAGCGCGTCAAGGCACGTGTGTGACTTTTGTGTGTATTTTGGTCATGAGTTTCTATATGTACAGTGTCTGGTTTTAAGGAGTATGTGATAAAACAAAACGACATCATTAATAATAAAAAGGCAATTAAGAGTTGAGGCACTGGCCATTAAGACAGCCCACGGAATATAATACAGTACATATCTACATGTACACAGTCCGCGCACGCACTCGCACGCACACTCACGCATGTGCGCGCGCATGCACACACACACACACACACGCACACGCACGCACGCACGCACGCACGCACGCACGCACACACACACACACACACACACACACTACTTCATAGATAACAGATGCACCTACTTGGTGTGCTGTACAGAAATTCCTATGGATGGAAGATTGAAAAAAAAACGTTTTTTTTGCTTTTCTTTTTTTTTTGGTACATGGTAGCCATTACAGAACCCCTGCATTAAGTCATAACAGCGGCTTTTGGTTATTTTCTTTTTCGATGAATCGACTAATCTTGAAGCTTTTTATTATGCACAACAAATCATGACAAAATGCCATTTTATGATGATTGATATTCATTTCATGTAATCCACTAAATCGATTAGCCTGATATCAACAGCCCTGTTTATATTGTATTGCACGGCGGTGTTGCGCATCGGTGTGGCCGATCACTTTGTGAGCTTGTAGATCTGCTATTTTGGCTATCTATAAGAAATATATCGTTGTTGCCGGGTGGAAACCTTGTATGTCCAAAACCGTTTTGTATTTATCCTTTTAAAATGATTTAAACTAGTGAAAACAGCCAATCTACAAGCACACAACGCCTCGCACCGCGAGGCGTTGTGTGCTTGTAGATCGGCTGTTTTCACTGCTTTTGTGCGATGGCCTTGTGTGATGAAGCAGGGCTTTACTTTGCGAAAGAACATAACAATGTGAAACTTGGAGATACAAGGTTTCCACCTGACAACGACGATATATTTGATTGAAATCAGTTTGTTCGATTAACTGTTGCGTCCCTAGCAAGCATAGGGCATCACGCATGCAAAATGGGGAGTTCTGCATTGGCTTCATGTTACTTACATTGTTTTACTGGACAATATATAGAACTAGACCAGTGGTTCTCAAACTTGTTCATGTCAAGGACCCCCAGATTTAAAGGAATTTGGCCACGGACCCCCATCTGAAAAAAAAAAACATGTTGTGCCAGGTACCCCCATAGAAGATTTGGGTTGTTAAAAAGTGTCAAAAAAATATGCCAATTTTGTGGATGATGTGACACACGCAGATCGGCAACTGTATACTGTAAGTGGTTAAATTGATTTGGATCAAATATTAAAACATTTTACTGGGGACCGCCTGGAACCCATCCAACGACCCCCAGAAGGTCCCCGGACCCCACTTTGAGAACCACTGCATTATTAGACGTTCCACAAATCCTTCTGATGGGCAGACGATGCCCAGAGTCCATACAGCAACACACAGCATGAATCACAGTGTGAATCTGAGTTTGAAATATTGACAATGTTGGGGTAAAAATACAGCCTAGAACAGGGGTTTCCAAACTTTTTTGACTCGGGGCACCCCTGTAAATAACCTTTTCACCCACAGCACCCCTGAGTTACACTGTTCATTTTTAGAATCTTACATCATATTGGAGAAATATCTGTTTCCATCAGAACTGACTGAAAATAACGTTATACTTGACGTTTAACCACTTGAACCCCAGCATCCCTATTCTGGGGGGAAGGTTCACCAAAAATAGCCGATCTACAAGCTCACAACGCGTCACAACGCGACGCGTTGTGAGCTTGTAGATCTGCTATTTTTGGTGAAGAGAGTTGTCGTAGATGGAAAAAGAACTCATCGAGTACAGCGCAAATCAGGTCTGTTTTACTAAGCATAGTGAAGTGATATTGATGTAGTGATATTGATGAATTCCAAATATTATCAAATGATCTCGCGGCACTGGCATCACGGCACCCCAGGGTGCCCCGTCACCCACTTTGAAAACCCCGGCCCTAGAATACAGGTCCATTCTAACACAAAAGGGATTAGCTGAGTACAACACATACAGTTTAGTACATCAACCACTGAATGGAGTCCCCCAGGTCTCTATATCAGGCCCTCTCCAGTTTTCACTGAATACCTTGTCAAGTCAATCTCTAAGCTTGTGGACGTGCTATTTCCGCTGATTGTTCATAGGGAGGCTAGGGTTCATGTGATTAAGGTCCAACCAATTATAGATCTCAACCATTGCCAATTACAAATTAGCTTGTAGCGCAATGGGCTAGCTGTCGGCATGTTTGGGATTACTGTGATTCAAACCGGACACATTTTCTACAAATATTCACATCCAAAGAAAACGCACTTGAGTTGGGGAACTTCATCAGCTTTATACAGCATTTATAGAAGGACACGATGGAAATAAAACATCCAAAATTGGAACGTAGAAAAGGTTTCTTTGCATAAAAAAATATGGTAAGTTCCACAGGTAAAAAGCTTGTTAAGACACAGTTGTTAAAAAGAAGAACAGTACTAATGTGGCTCCCTGGACAGTCAGCACTGCTAAGTGCACATTTAAGGCGGTTTTCTTTGGGCGGCGTCCATTAAGTGCATTAAGGCTACTTCTGATCAACAATACTATACAGTCCTCAATGAACAGCAGTGGTATGTCATTTGTTTATCATTGGTGTGTGTGTGTGTGTGTGTGTGTGTGTGTGTGTGCGCGCGTGTGTGTGTGTGTGTGTGTGTGTGTCATTAAAGCTGCAATCCGGATAATGAATGAAACATTAGCCAACCTGTATGGTAGAGTATGTTAATACAATGTAACTAATACATCCACCCGGAACAGGGGGACTCCCTATACCAGGGGTCTTCAACGTTTTCAGGCCAAGGACCCCTTAGTTGAGAGAGAGATGAAGCAGGGACCCCTCACAACCTTTTCATAGATTCCATATAGTTTCATCAGCACAATCATCAGTGTATTTTGGATTCATGTTAATTTGTGTTTTCAGATATTTAACCACTTGAACCGTCAATACTTAATGAACTTGACCTTTCACTCTGTACTTGGTCTGCTCTTTTCCCCCTCTACAATAGCCGATCTACAAGAGCTTGTAGATCTGCTATTTTCGGCTACAGCTCTCAACAAATGGACACTAGGGTTCAAGTTGTTAATATAAAAAGGATTGGAAGATTTGGAGGACCCCCTGTAGTAACTCTGAGGACCGGGGTCCCGGACCCCCTGTTGAAGACCCCTGCCCTATACTCTTCCGGGCCAAGCAGGGGATGCCCTCTTGGCCGAGCGGTCGGAAGTTTACTCTCTCGCACGCACAGGAAAACCCAAGTCCGATTCCCGGGTATAGCGAGATAAAACCTGCGGATTGCAGCTTTAAGTGTTTGTGCATCAAAGACACATGTTTGAAAGGCCGTGGGGGGGGGGTGCGGGGAATGGCGATAAAGATCGGTCCTTAAACTGTCTTCTTCAGTTTTTAAAAAGCAACTTCATAGGAAGTCCAGTGGGCACAGTATTGAGGTCAACGCACATCGACAGAGCGAGTCGACGGCTTATTAAGACATCTCGGAATATAAGCGGAATTACAGAGGGTGGTGGGGGGGGGGGTCAGGAAAAAAAAACTATAACATTTCATCCAAATCATCAAAAAGAGACAATTAAATTAAAAAAAAGAAATCCTAGAGAGATTTTCGTTTGTCTTCCCAGAGTTATGGAATTTTTCTTTCTTCTCATGGTTCACATTATGGAATGCAACAGTGCAATAAAAAAAAGAAGAAAAAAAAAGAAAAAAGCACACAGACTCCGACTCTCTCTCCTCTCCTTTCTTCTTTGTTTCTCTCCAAAACCACAGTTGTCTGTTTCGTTCCGTCGTCCTTTTGTTTTTCTCTCTCTTCCCCTGTCTGTCTGTCTGTCTGTCGTCTTCTGCTCTTTCTAGTGGTTAAACCGAATGCCGCGATGGCGGTGACGTCTGCGTCCGTCTCCCCGGGGGGACTCCAGTCCTCTCCCAGACGGTCTCTCTCTCTCTCTCTCTCTCTCTCTCTCTCTCTCTCTCTCTCTCTCTCTCTCTCCGTCTCACCGCCTTTTTCATGCGTCCTTTCTCGCTGTTCAAAAATATATAAAAAACAATCCATACAGACGGATCCTCACAGGTCTTTTAAGACATTAAAAACAACAACAACAACGGCGTCGTTCCGGTGAGACTTTTTGCACTAATCATCGCCAAGGGGTGTCACACCAAATTCCGGGCCCTGGGTACAAGGATTCACTGCGGGCCCCCCATGAATGTTCTTCATAAGGGGGAGGGGGTTTAACCCATTTAGACAGGGAGAACGCATATTATTACGCGTTATTTTGTGCTTTAACTATTGAAAAATAGCAGATTTACAAGCTCACAGCGCGGCCACCGAGTGCTGCGCTGCGAGCTTGCAGAGCTTGTAGATTCAAAGATTTTGCACAAATTTTCATGACTTTGCAAAAATAGCGGCTCTATTTTAGCTGCTATTTTTCAATAGCTAAAGTATAAAATAATTCCAGGCCCCTCCACCTTGGGCCCTAGTAACTCAGTCCCGCTTCCCCCCCCCCCCCCCCCCCCCTTGTGACGCCCCTGATCGTCGAGGTGCTGCTGCGGTCGTTCTGGAACAAAACGGAACCGATTGGTCGTTTCGTCGGCACATCTTCCACTCTCTTCCGCTCGACGAGGCTTTGGTTCCGGAGGTTTTCGGTAGCGTGAGTTAAAGATGGCTGACAGGGCGGCGTCGCGGAGTGTTTCAGTGTCGCGTTTCGCCGGGATATACAGTATGTGTGTGTGTGTGTGTGGACGGACGGCGGGTTCGGTGGCGTCATGGTTGGGTGGAGTGTGAGAGCACACTGGGGGGACTCGGGGAGCTCCGGGGGGCCGTCGGGTGGTGTCCACCACTTTACCCAGAAGGCTGGGGTTCCTTCCGCCAGGTGATTGGGTGGGGGTTCTTCTCCTTACATGGAGTCCTCGTCATCTTCCATCGGCTCGTCAGGGAGGCTTTGGGAAGAAGAAGAGAGGAAGGCAGGGTGGTTTAAAGAGACGGTGTGAGATCGTTTTGTCTAATTGATACCCCCTGGAATGGCGTTTGGCTAAAATAATTGATCTACAAGATAACGTGTCGCGATCCATATGGGCATTCCCATATGAAGTCACTGTTAGATATGGGCTTAATATTGATGACATCAGGGATCTCCATATATGGGCATAAAAGGGATTATGTTAAGAGTGGTTCCCATGACATCACAACATACAATATGTGCCCAAACATGGAGATCCCTATCTGAACCAGCCACACAGATATGGGCCATGTCTTGGCCATCTGGCCAGTGATGTATATCGAGGACAACAGGGATCTTCATATATGGGCATAAAAGGGATTCTGGGGAATACCCATATATGGACTTTTACATAGGTGATGTCACCCGTGATATCACCTGTGATCCACAGTGTCAGGCGTGACCTTCAGAGATACACGGATACGTGGACAAGATGTGCCGGACATCACAGTGACATCAGAGCATGATGTCAGAGCGGTAAACCCATAGACCGTAAAAATGTATACACGTCTACACGCGGACAAGCTGTGACGTTTCTCATAGTAAACTTTATGACAATTATGTTTGATATTTTATCTGGGACACTTGAACATGACCACGCCGTCGCAGAGAGACACGTACACTGCAAGCGCTATGTGCAGAGCGGAGGTCCATCCATTTCTGGGATGTGTCTAAGACCGGGGTTCCCAAACTTTTTTGTCTCAGGGCACCCCATGAATATTTTTTAATCCGAGGCACCCCTACATTATAATTTTCACTCCCAGCACCTTATATTTATAGCATATCGTTGTTGTCGGGTCGAAACCTTGGAAACCGTTCATTTTGTATTTATCATCTATAAAATGTACTAAACTAGTGAAAACAGCAGATCTACAAGCACAGAACGCCGATGTTGCCAAAATTAATTGGCCCCCGCTCGAAAAAAGCCAGCTCCCCCATAGCCCCCCCAGTCACAATTCTCTGGAGCCGCCGCTGGTTACCAGCAAAGTTACAGCAAAATGTAACTTAGTTACGTAACTCAGTTACATGTAACTCTAACGTCCCCAACACTGTGCGTGTGTGCGTGTGCGTGTACCTCTTGCGGGCCAGGACCCCTACAGACAGCGAGGCCAGGGCGTTGACAGCATCGGTTTCCTCACAGTCTCTCCTCTGAGCAGCCAGATGGGACAAACACACTGAGCCACTGCACGCCTTCACACTCTGCCAGTACTGACCTACACACACACACACACACACACACACACACACACACACACACACACACACACACACACACACACACACACACACACACACACACACACACACACACACACGCATACAAGCACACGCATACCCACACACACACATTAGAAGTAGTAGTACAATAGTTAGGGATGGGATGGGACGATGTGAAAATGTCATATCACGATTATTGTGACAAAAGACATTTTGTGATTTACGATATTATCACAATAATCAAAAATTATCCTGGGGCAAAATATTTGCCAAAAATTTGCCGATCTACAAGCTCACAACGTGTCGCATTGCGATGCGTTGTGAGCTTGCAAATCGGGATTTTTTTGGTAAAGACATTTGATAGAAAGTGAAAAAAAGACAAGTATGCATATTATAAGTACCTTTTTACCAATTATGGAGGGTTTAAATGGTACCGGATATGCAGCTCGGCAAATAAAAGGTGAATTGATCCCAGTGCATGACGGAGGACTATTTCACGATAAATTAAATCTCCACCATACGTTTATCGTGAGTGTTTTTTTTATCACGATAAACGATAATATCGCTTATCGTCCCATCCCTAATAGCAGTATTCATATAAAATGAACCCATATACAGTACAAGCATTTGATTCAAAATCACCAACATGTCCCTTTACTATATTTCCCTTACTTATTTTCAGTCTCACTTACTTTGTATCTGTATGACAGTCTGCAGGGAGTGCACGCCGTTTGCACAGGGTTTCTGCAATAGTACGTCTTCCGACAGCGGTTCCTGCAAGAGAGAGAGAGACATACATGCATGTTACGTTACTCCACACATCCTGCACTCAGGGAAATATGTTCATAATCTGTTTCGTACCAAATCCACAAAATTGTCTGTACTTTTATTTAGCAAATCAATTCAATGTAAAGACGCAAAACATCAAGAAGTACTGAAAAATCGATCAGGGAGAGGGGATATCGCTTCTACTGTACATAGTGTATTGTAGGGTTTAAGTGAAATTTAAGAGGAAACTGCATTTCAAGGGATCAAAACTTGCGTCATGTTTGTGAAAATCTATAGATAATCTATAGACGGGTTTCTTGTTTACAAACATTGAGACTAAATGCACAGCTGACTGTATCATGTAATCAATTCCGTCCAATCCCCAAACCTGTTGTTTTGGGGAGCTCTGGTTTCATTGGCTAATTTTGGTACCGACCCTGCGCACGCATCTAGTTCTTATCAGTGTAACGTGGACCAGAAACCCGTCTATAGATAATCTATAGATAATCTATAGATAATCTATACGCAGGGGTAGGCAACCTTAGGCACGGTGCCAAAATTGGCAGGGGAGGAGGGTGATCATTGGCACACTGCAGAAGTGTGAGAGAGAGGATTTTTGTCATAAAACTTTAAAATTACATCCTGCACATGATTCTACATTCATTCAACTCATGATCTCCGACTGGGCAGGGAGCCTGGGAGATACTGTAGTTGGGATATTGCTCTAATGATCATTCTCCCGATGTGAAAGAAAACAATTCAAAAGGAGAACCTTCCAATCTATTGGAAATATAACATTTTGATGTGGTTTCACAATTAAACTTAATGTTGATATGGCACACTGACTATCAAGAAAATAAAAAACATGGCACTTCATATCAAAAAGGTTGCCGACCCCTGAATCTATAGATTTCGTCAGTGGAATCTCTTCACTGGCACACATCTATGAGCAGATATAACTGTATAAATGCGTGTAATCCGTGGATTCTGACCTGTATTCCCAACAGAGCGCTGACACAGGCCTCGGACGCGTCACAGATGGCCGTGAGGTCGTGACCTCCCTCCAGGGCGAGCACCACGCGACCCCCTGCTAGAGACATCAGCTGACGGGTCAGGAAGCCAAAACCTGCAGCACACACACACACACACACACACACACACACACACACACACACACACACACACACACACACACACACACACACACACACACACACACACACAGTGAGTTTAGGGACCTGAGTGTGTACTCTACAGTAGTCAAGGTGATAACGTCACCTGGGATTCACAGGAGGTGATTTGAGGATGGGTGTGGCTGCTGCTGGCGGTGTTACAGTCACTGGTTCTCAAACTTTGACATTTGAAGGTCTCCCCTTAACAATTTAGGCCCCCATAAAGGAAGGTAGAAAACCGACCGTCCTTTTTATCCCAAAAAAGAGTTCTTGCACCAGCACCACCACTGGTGATCTGCTTGACTGTTGCTGGTGGTATGACAGTACAGATATGGGAATGTGGGGAAGTTGACTAGATCAGGGGTCTTCAATGTTTTCAGGCCAAGGACCCCTTAGTTCAGAGAGAGATGAAGGAGGGACCCCCACAAGCTGTACATAGATTCTGTATAGTTTCATTGTTTGACAGCACAATCATCAGTGTATTTTGGTTTCATGTCAATTTGTGTTTTCAAATATTTAACCACTTGAACCGTCAACACTTAACTCATACCCTGCCAAAAAAGACGTTTCTATAATAAAAACGTCTTTTTAACTATGGACCTCCCTGCCAGACGTCTTCTGAACGTCTTTTTAAAAAAAATAATACAAAAAAAAAATGCACATGCATAGTGCATGATCTGTGCACGAATGTGTGCACCAGCGTGCACACTATTTTTTTAACCCTTTGTTGGCGAACCGGCAATATAAGAGGTCCCACTTTAAATATGGCACCGACTGAGTTAATAAACTTGACCTTGCACTCTGTACTTAGTCTGCTCGTTTTCTGCTCTACACCAAACCTCTTTGCCAAAAATAGCTGATCTACAAGCTCACAACGCCTCGCAGCGTTGTGATTTTTTTTGGGCTAAAGCATTTTGGGCTTAAGTTCTCAGAATAAGGACACTAGGGTTCAAGTGGTTACTATAAAAAAAATCGGGGCAGTGAGATGGAGGCTGTTCTTACATCTGGCGGAGACCTTGTAGCCTCCCAGCGGAGCTGGATGGCCCTCGGCGGCATCGAACCCTGCGGACACCAGGACCACATCAGGAGAGAACTCCTGGGCGATGGGCATCACCACCGTCCTAGCAGAGCAAAAAACACAAACACACAACGTTACAACCTTGATCCCCGACGGTCAATTCCCCACGCAGGGGCGTCACAAGGGGGGTGAAAGTGGGACTGAGATACTATAGGACCCAAGGTGGAGGGGCCTTCATTATTTTATATACTTTAGCTATTGAAAAATAGCACATCTACAAGCTCACAGCGCGGCACCGAGTGCCGAGCTGTATTTTTTAAGCGAACATTTGTAACTCAAATTTTGGTCCCTGGAACTACATTTTTTTAGATGGGTGGTCCGTGGCCAAATACATGTCATTTTGGGGGTCCTTCACGTGAAAAAGTTTGAGCACCACCGACAGAAACATAGGTTTTTCAAAAAAAAACTTTTTCACGATTTTTCAAAAAATAGCAGATCTACAAGCTTGCAGCGCGGCACTCGGTGCCGCGCTGTGAGCTTGTATATCTGCTATTTTTCAATAGTTAAAGCACAAAATAATTTAAGTGAATACTTTTGGTGTGACACCCCTGTCCCCACGTGAGCAGCAGACCTCCACTGTTGGCCTGTGAAGGGGCTTTTACACAATGCCTTCTCTGGTACGCATTTTGAGGCCATCTTGTTTCAATAAGAAGCCAAATACTAAATAATAGCTATATTTTAATGGACGATATGAAATAGTACATGATTGACATGTGTTTCTCTTGAATATGCTGCCTTCAGGTATGGCATGGAAAGAGGGGCATTAGCATTTCTTTCACCATAGTAAAAACTGCATTCATGGTCTGGAGAGGGCACTTTTTACAGACAGATAAGGGCAGGGGCTCAAGCCCCCTTTGATGTCTATGTGTGCACGTGCCTGAAATCAGTAGTTCTTGCACTTTGAAGATTTTTTAAAAGCATCTCAAATAAGACATTTTACGGTCTTTTTTACGTGGAAAGCCCTCAGTATTTAATTAATGGACATAATGAATAGCAAGCAAAGAAAACATTAAATAATATCACAGTTATAAAAACTCTATATGTACACAGGATAGGGGAAACAAGGGGGTGGGGCTAAGGTAAGGGGGGGGGCGGGTGCTCACTTCTGGCCTGTCTATGGGAGAAGTGATAACCATCTCCTTCTCTGGCCTCCTGAACGGTGAGTTTTTCAGGGCAGTTTTGAAGGATGCCAAGCAAGCTACATGTTTTAAGGGAGGCAGTCAAGGAATTCCACACCTGGGTGGCAGTGTTGCAGAAGGAGAATTTACCCATATTTGTCTTCATATTTTGTCGGAGGACACCGCCTCACGACAGAGGATAAATTAAGTCATAGTCAAGTCAACGAGCTCAAGTAACCAGAGATTAGGAAATCTTTGTGATCGACAGATCTAAGCTCTTGCGAAATGATCGCTGCGAACCACATCCTTTTTTCTGTGAGAGGCTGGAGGAAGCTGGTTTTGCCTCGTTCCAGACGCGAGTCATCTCCTAGACAATGGATTCTTGCACGGCACAGAGTGCCAGAGTGTTAAATTAACACTATGTGTTGCGCTGCCTTTTGGTCTCTCCGTGGGCCAACAGCGTGAGAGCAGAACACAAAGCAGCCCCAGTGTGATTCCTGCACAAAAGAATACTGTATCGTTGTTTATCCCACTTAGACCGGAACACACGTCTGTGTCGCTTGTAGATTCGAACCACTTTAACCATTTTTTATGCTTTAACTGTTGAAAAATAGCAGATCTACAAGCTCGCAGCGCGGCACCGAGTGCCGCGCTGCGAGCTTGTAGGTCTGCTATTTTTGAAAAATCGCAAACATTTTGTGCCGTCACGATTATGACATTTTACATGACGATTAATTGTCACTCAAATAAGTGCGATTAACGATTTAATTGTGTGTTTGTCGTTGACAATCAGATTTCTGTTTGGCTTTTAGGCTTTGAAGTTGCACATGGCAGATATGACACATAACCTAAATATACAAAGAAATTACTGACATATTTGACAACGTTATACTTAAAAAAGAACATTGATGCGACGCGTTGTGAGCTTGTAGATCGGCTATTTCCACTATTTGTTACTTTTCAAAGACTGTGTGTCAAAGACTGGCCCATTTTGTGCCAGTCTTTGAATATTTTTGACCCGATTCTATTAATGTCCTCTAAATCCTTCTTCTAAATCAGTGGTTCTCAAACTTTTTCATTTCAAGGACACCCAAAATGTCATGTATTTGTCCACCGACCCCCATCTCAAAACATGCTGTTCCAGGGACCCCCCGGAAAGCACATATTTGAGTTACGAATGTTCTTTTAAAAAAGATATATTCAAAGACTCAATCAAAAAATTTCAAAAAATAGCAGATCTTCAAGCTCGCAGCGCTGCACTCGGTGCCACGCCATTAGCTTGTAGATCAGCTATTTTTCAATAGTCAAAGCATTAAATAGTTCTACGCCCAAAATGGGTTATCATGGTTTCTGAAGTGACGAGGAGAGGCTAGGAGTTCTGATGGGACTGTTGTCGGCGTGGTTCAAAGCTGCACGGAGCCCGTCTGGTTCCTATTAGAGGCTTGTCACTCTCCCCGCGTCACTGAACACACAGCGAAACAGAGAAAACAGCCCATCTGGGAACCATTTACCTTCATCATTATGCTGCCTGGAGAGACCTCCCCGCCCCGACACACACACACACACACACATACGCACACACATGCACGAACACACACACACAAACACACACACACACACACACACACACACACACACACACATACACACGCATACAAGTGCACGCGCAAGCACGCATGCATGCACGCCCCACACACGTGGACACACATACAGTGCAAATACACACAAACTCACTAACATACACACATATCGTCACTGTCGGGCAGAAACCTTGTATCTCCAAGTTTCAAATTTGTAAATTTTCCGCAAAGTAAAGCCCTGCTTCATCATACAAGGCTGTTGCACAAAAGTAGTGAAAACAGCGCGAGGCGTTGTGTGCTTGTAGATCTGCTGTTTTCACTAGTTTAAATCATTTTTAAAATGATGAATACAAAACAAACGGTTTCCACCCGACAATGACGATATGGGAACACACAGTATACATGTATTGCTGCACTCACCTTTTAAATGCTTTTGGATGTTTGTTTTTTTTATGTTTATTCCCTCTCAGTTTTTAACATGTGCCCCCTCCTCTTTTATCTGATGTGTTGAACACGCCTGTATGAGTGAGAAATCTGAATTTCCCCTTGGGGATCAGTAAAGTATTTATCTATCTTTCTATCTCATACCGTACAAAGAGATTCACAAGTGTTAAGGTGTGTGTATTCGAGCGAGCGAGCATGCACACACACGCACGCAGGCACACGCACGCAGGCACACACACGCAGGCACACACACACACACACACACACACACACACACACACACACACACACACACACACACACACACACACACACACTCGCAAACAGACTGACCAGCACTCACAAACACAGTAACACACATATACTGTACACGTAAACACAAAGGCCATGGGGGGGCGAGGGGGAGGGTGATTCGTACCACCTACCATCAGGGGTGTCGCACTGGGGGGGGGGGGGGGGGGGGGGGGGGGGGGGGGGGGGGGGAAGTGGGACTGAGTTACTAGGGCCCAAGGTGGAGGGGCCTTCATTATTTTATACTTAAGCTATTGAAAAAATAGCAGATATACAAGCTCACAGCGAGGCAATCTGCTATTTTTGAAAATGTGTGCAAATCTTTGAATATGTGTATTTTTTTAAGCAAACATTTGTAACTATAATTTTGCTTCTGGGGGGGTCCCTGGAACTAAATATTTTGTGATGGGGATCCGTGGCCAAATACATATCATTTTGGGGGTCCTTCACATGAAAAAATTTGAGCACCACTGACATAGAAACATTCAAAAATATTGCACACATGTTCACGATTCTTCAAAAATAGCAGATCTAGTACAAGCTCACAGCACGGTACTCGGTGCCGCGCTGTGAGCTTGTATATCTGCTATTTTTCAATAGTTAAAGCACAAGGGGGACCCCCTATGAAGAACATTCATGGGGGGCCCAGAGTGAATCCTTGTACCCAGGGCCCAGAATTTGGTGCGACACCCCTGCACGCAGCCACGCTCATGCAACTTAACAATACCGCTACACTGAATAACCCTTTGACCGCCTCTAACTCCTGCATGTGGCCTTGTCTACGTGTCTAGTTTTTTTTTTGATCGCATCAGAATAGTGCACAATCTATCCTCAGCCGTTTATTTTAACTTTGTACAACATTTGTAAAATATCTGATGTAAACATGCAAGCTTGTGCATAATTAAACAATAATACACAATGCTTTGACATAAATACACCAGTAAGACTCCCTAATCGGGAGATAAGCGACCGTTGGTCGCTTATCTCCACAAATAGGCCAAAAGTTTGTTTTACCAATTATCAAGACATACGGGCAGTTGACAGTTTGCCATGGTTACTCATTGAAGTTGAATCTCCATATATGGAGATAACCTACGCGTCACACTAAGTCTGACCTCACCAGCCCATATTTGGGCATGAGCAACTTATGTCTCCATATATGGAGATATGATGACATCACACAGTCCTCAGCCGATGATGTGGCGTGATGTCATACAATACACAAACGAGCCCTACAGTATAAAGGGGCAATTCTTGCCAGGAAAGAAGCATTTCTTCGACTCAGACCTTATGCCAGGGTTGGCTTATAGCAGCTGTCGGTAGATAATGCCGGTCTTATATACTCATTGAAGTTGAATCTCCATATGGAGATAACCTACGCATCACACTAAGTCTGACCTCACCAGCCCATATTTGGGCATGAGCAACTTATGTCTCCATATATGGAGATATGATGACATCACACAGTCCTCAGCCGATGATGTGGCGTGATGTCACGCCACATCATCAGCAGTGTGATGTCATACTGATGCGGAGATATGAGCAGGGCAAAGGTGTGACGTGTGACGTGTGACCGACCGACCGACCGACGGACGGCCGGTGGAGGTTTTGATACTAAACTGCGACCTTACGGTCGCAATAAATGCAGAACTGACAGTTCCATTCTTAAAACGTCCATAGTTCAGATTTGTATGCACGCCAGAGTGATTCATTCAATAAATTCATAATGTTTTTTTTTTCTTTTCTTTTTTTTTTTTTTTGGTCTGAAAATGTTTGTTGCACAAACTTTGGTCAAGCTACATTTTCAATTAAAAGTATCACAAACTATCACGATACGTTTCGTATTATAATGCTAAAATCTATGGCAATAAACAACACGAGCAGTCTGGTACTTTCACTGCCAAGGACCCCCAAATAGCCATAGCCTCTGCCTGCAGGCCCCTACTGCAAAATGATAAAAAAAAATAAGAAAAGAAAACGGAAATAGACACAAACTAAATGTGTGTGTGTGTGCGTGCGTGCGTGCGTGCGTGCGTGCGTTCGCGTTTGTGTTTGTGTGTGTGTGTACCAGAGAGAGAGAGAGAAAGAGTAAGAGAGAGACACTGGGGTGTCGCACCAAATTCTGGGCCCTGGGTACTTTAACTATTGAAAAATAGCAGATATACAAGCTCACAAGGCGGCACCGAGTGCCGCCCTGCGAGCTTGTAGATCTGCTATTTTTTTTAAATCGTGAACATTTGTGCAAGTCTTTGAATATTTCAAATCCTTCTAAGGTTTTTTGAAAAACCTATGTTTCTATGTCAGTGTTGCTCAAACCTTTTCATGTGAAGGACCCCCAAAGTGATATCTATTTGGCCACGGACCCCCATCTCAAAATATTTAGTTCCAGGGACCACCCCCAGAAGCAAAATTTGAGTTACAAATGTCCGCTTCAAAGATTTGCACAAATGTTTGCTTCAAAGATTTGCACTCATTTTCACGACTTTTCTAAAAAATAGCTGGATAGCAGAAGCTCGCAGCGCACTGCGCTGTGAGCTTGTAGATCTGCTATGTTTCAATAGCTAAAGTATAAAAGAATTAAGGCCCCTCCACCTTGGGCCCTGGTAACTCAGTCCCACTCCCCCCCCCCCCCCCCCCACACACATAAGACAATAGATGAAAGAAACACAAACACATTCACAACTACAAAAAAAATAAAATAAAAATACACAAAGACAAGCAGGAATCCACACACTGTAGGGGAAATGCTCATAATGGCTTACAGACACATATTACTGTGCTAAGCCAACACACACCCACAGACACACTAGCATACATGTGCACAAGCACACACACACACACACACACACACACACACACACACACACACACACACACACACACACACACACACACACACACACACACACACACGTCATGGTATAAATACATAAGCCCCACACACGGAAAATTCAAAGATCAAACATTAGCAAGCGTGGGATAGAAATGTATAATTGTCTGTCTTCACAAACAACTCTCTAACGCACACGTACAGGCC
>NC_137818.1:64726048-64793548 GCF_963921795.1 Nannobrachium achirus
TCACGTGCGCGCTGTGAGCTTGTATATCTGCTATTTTTCAATAGCTAAAGTATAAAAGAATGAAGGCCCCTCCACCTTGGGCCCTAGTAACTCAGCCCCACTTTTCCCCCCCGTGTGACGCCGCTGCACGTACAGTACATTCGTGCGTCTCGCCTAGCGTGCGCGCGTGAGTGTGTGTACTGTGTACGCAACTGCGCCCCTCTTCCAGTAAGCATGCGGTCGCCACACTTTCCCCGGAGTTCGAAAGAGCCAGACAACCGCCTGAAAAAAATAAAAAACCCAAACTACTGTAACTTTATGGGTGCCAACCGCCCACTGCCAACAATTAAGAACCCTCCCCCCCTTCAGAGGAAGCCGCGGTCCTCGCTGTGTCTTAACGCGACACCCGGCCAGATCATTTCCTGGAACCAAACAGGCCTCGTTGGCGGCGGAGGCCACAAGACACATGCTCTCCAAATGAGACGGATTAAGGCATTCAGTTCGGGTAAGCATTATTGCGTGTTATTATTTTATGCTTTAACTATTGAAAAATAGCAGTTTTACAAGCGAGTGCCGCGCTGCAAGCTTGTACATCTGCTATATTTATTTTTATTTTTTTTAATCGTGAAGATTTGAATTTTGACCCGATTTTGACCCGAAGTGTCTTTTGAATCCTTCTTTTTGAAAAACCTATGTTTCTATGTCAGTGGTTCTCAAACTTTTTCATGTCAAGGACCCCCGAAATGATATGTATTTGGCCACGGACCCCCCATCTCAAGATATTTAGTTCCAGGGACCCACCCAGAAGCAAAATTTGAGTTTGAGTTGTAAGGTTTTTTGAAAAACCTATATTTCTATGTCAGTGGTGTTCAAACTTTTTCATGTCAAGGACCCCCAAAATGATATGTATTTGGCCCACGGACCCCCATCTCAAAATATTTAGTTCCAGGGACCACCCAGAAGCAAAATTAAAAATACATATTCAAAGACTTGCACACATTTTCACGACTTTTTCCAAAAATAGCAGATCTACAAGCTCGCAGCGCGGCACTCGGTGCCGCGCCGTGAGCTTGTATATCTGCTATTTTTCAATAGTTAAAGCGTTCAATAATTCTGGGCCTAAACGGGTTAATAATCGTGCTGAACCTACGTCAGTGGCGAGATGGAGCCAGGTTCCTGCTAATCACCACAATCACCCCACATGAATCAACACAGTCGACGGAGTGACATCACACATACGGGAGCGTCATATTCAGGGTCCCAGCGGGGATAGCGGTTACCACCCACCTAGCGTTCGCATTTAACCTCAGATGCAGTTCTTTTGTGCATGTTTTTTCTTTTTTTGCAGATCAGCACTGTGACACATGTTATAGACACGTGTTTTCTTATCTGCAGCCACACATTCATCCTAGTGTGAAGTAGTGCCCCTGTTTTGGACTTGTCATTTCAGGTGAACATTTAAAAAAAATGATCTTTGTTTTAACCCATTTAGGCCTGAACTCATTATGACGCAATGTTTTATGCTTTAGCTATTGAAAAATAGCAGATATACAAGCTCACAGCGCGGCACCGAGTGCCGCGCTGCGAGCTTGTAGATCTGCTATTTTTGAAAAATCGTGAAAATTAGAATTTTGACCCGATTCTATAAGTGTCTTTTGAATCCTTCCAAGGTTTTTTTGAAAAACCTATGTTTCTATGTCAGCAATCTGGCCAGCCATCGTCAAAGAAAAGGTCCTTTTCACTTAACTGGAGCTCAGTTAGTCTGTTCTTGAGAGACTACTATGACAGTAGTTCTCAAACCTTTTCACGTGAAGGACCCCCAAAATGATATGTATTTGGCAAAGGACCCCCATCTCAAAATATTTAGTTCCAGGGACCACCCAGAAGCGAAATTCGAGTTACAAACGTTCGCTTTGAATATACATATATCCAAAGATTTGCACACATTTTCATGACTTTTTCAAAAATAGCAGATCTACAAGCTCGCAGTGCGGCACTCGGTGCCGTGCTGTGAGCTTGTATATCTGCTATTTTTCACTGGTTAAAGCATTCAATATTTTTAGGCCTAAATGGGTTAAAGGAGCTATAGTCAACTTTTTAATGAAAAACTAAAATAAAAATAAAAGCTAAAATAAAAATAATGTTTCGAAAATATTTTATAAAAGATTAAGCTTCATATGTGTGTTTCTATTCAGAAACGACCTCACGTAAAAATAATGATAAAATAATCATTCTGGCCATTGTCAGGCTGACTTTGTTTACTTCCCTTATCAATCCTTCTACCACTTTTTGTGGTCACATGTTCAGATCCTGGATTCTGATTGGCTTAAAACGGTGGTAAATCAGTCAACAACCTTGAGTTGGCTCATGGACCCCGCCCACTGTTGTGTTTGCAAGTTACAACTGTGTTTCTTTTTTTTTGTAGAAAAGCAATTTACCATTCGAGGGTTGTTTGGCACTCGGCTTCGCCTCGTGCCACAACCCTGAAACAGTGGTAAATCAGCCAACAACCCACTCCCTCTCATGGTAAATGGCTTACATATAAAGAGGGATATAAACAAAGTCAGCCTGACAATGGCCAAAATGATTATTTTATCATTATTTTATGCTTTTTGTGATAATTTTTGAATAGAAACACATATATGAAGGTTAATCTTTTATAAAATATTTCCGAAACATTATTTTTATTTTAGCGTCCGTTTTCAAGAAAGAATTGACTATAGCTCCTTTAATAGTCCTGCTCATAGTTTAGCCTGCTCACAACATTGTCACGTCGCAATGCGTTGTGATCTTGTCGATCAGCTATTTTTTAAACATGGCTTACTGTAAGCGGGCCCTTTTTTGCCACCCTCAGTGATGGCTCTGATCACATTCCCAAAGTAATTTGTCACACTGATGACCTGTTTATATCCAAGTCTCTCAAAGTGCCAATGAAAAACAGACCGGGAAACAATCAGCTCTTCATAAATACAAGTGGGTCTTTAGTGGCTTCAGTGATCCAAGCATAAACAAATGGGTAGGACACCCATTTTGTTTTCGCTTGGTCACTGATCACCACCAAAAAGAAAATGAAGACAGCAGAGAGATGTTTTCTTCTCAAGGACTGGGCCATCGACTCAGCTCTTGAAAGAAGACCTAGCAGTAACACTGAGCCATGTGTCCTTGAGCAAGACAATAGGCTATTTAATAGGGATGTAACGATACATTACGATACACGATTTTAATAGCGTACATATCACGATACATGATCGACGATGCGATACATGGACGATATTGGTTCATTCATGGCGATATGATACGATTCGATTCAATGATTTAAAATCGATATAGTAACTATTTAGCAAAGACATTTAATCTATGTGAAAGGTGTGGATAGTGCAGGTTTTTATGGATATAAATAAGTAAACACAGTGATTATCTGCCAAATACATGGACATTGTATATTGACAAACCTGCACCTTGACATGAACCCAGAGATTACACACATTTATCGATATACCAGTGTATCTATATGGAAAGGAAAAGTAATTAAACCCCTCCTTTTAATTTTTTCTTCTTAAAAATGCTAAATATAAGGCACAAGTAGGTAGTATCGATACAATCGATTCTTTGCACTGCTGATTCGATACGATACAATCACAATCGATTTTAGCTGTTTTCATTTCGATATACTTCGATTTTTTAAGTTACTATATTAAGTAAACGATATTTCAATGCAGTTACTATATCGTTACACCCCTTCTATTTAAGCTTTGGGCTGCTACGGCAGATGACAACGGTAACCGGAAATGATCAGCGCTCGATAGATAAACCTGCCGCCGCCGCGGCCGTCTCTACAACGGCAGAGGCTACCTTTCCATGTAGTGTCTACAACGACTGCTGCGTAGACACGTCGCCATGGGAACCAAAGAGTTCAGCGAATGGGGTGGGGGACCCCGTCGCTGACGGCTGTTTGCTTAACAATTTGGACCACAACGGCGATTGCGTCATAGCAGCCGTAGTCCCGCCTCACGGGGACTGGCCATTAGTCCGAAGGTTCATTAGTCCAAATTTAGTGAGGGTTACTGAGGTTAAGGTTAGGGTTAGGGTTAGAGTTATGCATAGTATTCTTAACAGATTCGGACTAATGAACCTTCGGACCAATGCCATGGCACCCTGCCTCACAACACGGTAGTAGAAACGGGCTCCTTAAATTCCCCAATGAACCTCTACCTGCCCAGTGCCACTCACTGGAAGCGTCTCTATGTTGCATAACGTCACTGTCCGGCAGAAATCTTGTATCTCCAAGTTTCATATTTCCAAGTTTTTGCCGTAAATTAAAGCCCTGCCTCATCATATAAGACTGTTGCACAAAATCAGTGAAAACAGCCGATCTACAAGCACACAACGCCACGCGACGCGAGGCGTTGTGTGCTTGTAGATCGGCTATTTTCACTGATTTTAAGCCGTATTTAAAATAATACCAAAAAAAGGAAGGGTTTGGACGTACAAGGTTTCCACCCGACAACGACGATAATTGTATGAGATATAAACATTGTTGTTTACCTGAAGGCGGCCATGTACTCTGCGTCCCCCATGGGAGGGTCCAGGCCTCCGGTCCATGCTATGTTCACGTTGAAGCCCACCCCAGAGCCTGAGCCAACCTGAAACACAAACAACACTTTTATGAATAAATAAATACATTTAAAAAAAAAAACACATAATATGTTGCTACCGTATGTCAGTGGTTATCAAACTTTTTCCATGTAAAGGACGCCCAAAATGATATATATTTGGCCACGCACCCCCATCTAAAAATATTTTGTTCCAGGGACCCCCAGAAACATTTGAGTTAGAAATGTTTGCTTTAAAATATATATATAATTATAAACTAAGCACAAAAAGAAAGGAAACTTGACTTCGGTCCATTATATCTCCCCTTTAATAATAGCAATTTGTATTGTATTGTATTGTTTTATATAATTTTTATCGTTGATTAGTCACCTTTACAACGAGTTACAGCTTGTAAGCATTGGGCATTCGAGGCATGAGCTACACAGCCAAACGTGTGGATAGCACCGACCAAAACTTTGCCAAAATGGCTTGCAATACTATTGCTGGCATTTACTCTCGTTTTGGGCTTCCCTGACACTGAGCTTAACATTAACAAAGTGTAAAAATGGCCAATATGTGTTGTATTTTCTTTTCCTTATTACTGTGGGAGAGTGCAATCATTCAATGCTCCAAGCAACAAAGGTGAACACCAAAAGAACAGTATTGCAGGCCTGCCAGGCCATTTTGACAATTTTTCGAGGGACACTACCCACACGTTTGGCTGTGTTGCTCATGCCTCGAATGCCCTATGCTTACAAGCTGTACCTCGTTTTAAAGGTGATGAATCAACAATAAAAATGTAATAAAACACAATACAAATTGGTATTATTAAAAGGGAGATATAATGGACCGAAGTCAAGTTTCCTTTCTTTTTGTGCTTAGTTTATATTCAAAGATTTGCACAGATATTCATGATAAAAAAAACAGCAGATCTACAATCTATAAGCGTGGCAGGAAGTGACACGCTATGAGCTTGTATTATCTGCTATTTTTTAAATAATTAAATAATGCTTTTTAGATACAAATCTAAAATGCCACACTTTCCCAGTTTTAATAGGTTAAACTGGACCAGAATTTAGCTTTTCAGTGTAATGGCTCACATAGGAACCCGACATTTGCATTACATTTTCTGTACAACAGGGGTCTTCAACAGGGGGTCCTCCAAATCTTAGTGTGATAGAAGCTTTTTTTCTCTTTTTGTATATTAACCACTTGTGGACCCTGTGTCCATATTCTGAGAACTTTGGCCAAAAATAGCAGATCTACAAGCTCACAACGCCTCGCAGCGCGAGGCGTTGTGAGCTTGTAGATCGGCTATTTTCGGCAAAGAGGTTTGGTGTAGATGGGAAAAAAAGACTAAGTACAGAGTGAAAGGTGAAGTATTGACGGTTCAAGTGGTTAAATATCTGAAAACACAAATTGACATGAATCCAACATACACAGATGATTTTGCTGTCAAAAGATGAAACTATATGGAATCTATTAACAGGTTGTGGGGGTCCCTGCTTCATCTCTCTCTCAACTAAGGGGTCCTTGGCCTGAAAACGTTGAAGACCCCTGCTGTGAAACTTACACAATAAACATTATGTAGCGTTTTCAGGTTGGTGAGGTTGAGAACTGAACTGTTGATGTTGACTTCACATTGGCTACAAGCTACTGAACGTTATAGAAAGGCACAATTAAGGGCTTATATCTAGACTTTACAAGAGATGTGTATGGGGGGAAAAAAGCATTAAAAAATGACTAATCAACTAATAAAAATGCTGGTCGGCAAGACCAAGCCGTAATCAAATACGTACTGTATGAGAGGTCAGCCGAAGACCGAGTTACAGTACTACAGTACTATTTTGCAATGCACAATTACTCATACAGCTCCAGTACAACACCAGTTTAAAGGTACAGTACACTAGGGCATTCACGAATAGTGATTTTTAGTATTCGAATGATTCAACCTCAAAATATTCTAATAGTCGAATATTCGACAGGACTGGCCAAACTGTCAAATATTAAGTAAGCAAGAGGCAAACATTGTGAAAATAGCCGATCTACATGCTCACAGCATGCTCACAGCATGTAGATCTGCTATTTTCACTATATTTATCTGTGGAACCGAGTCACATTAAATGTAACACCTACAATTCCAAGTGCTTGTCAGGGTGGGGGTCCCCAGTTCAAATATGTTTATTTTGGGGGTCACGGCCTAAAAAGGTTTGAGAACCCCTGGTATAGAGCATTAGCAAATTCATCCACCAGGGGCATTGACAACTCATTCTTATGACTTCCTATCTAGCCAAGCTTTATAAACTATATATTTCTTAAAGAGCAAAAACAAAACAAAAAAAGAAGCAAATATTCGACTTCGGTGAACAACGTCGAATAGTGACTTTGATATTGGAATATTCGAATATTTGGTGAATGCCCTACACTGAGTACACTGTAAAAAATGTAAAGTTGGGAAAACTAAAAATGTTAAGACTTCAGAAAACCTTTAACTTAGGGAAACTGAGAGGTTAAACAAACTAAAGCAAATCCTATATACGTTGAGGTAACTGAACATTTAAAGATTAACCAACTTAAGCAAAACTTAAAGGTTTATGTTTGATTGTCTAACTTAAAAGTTTTCTGAAGTTTGTTGCCTGAGTTTCCCCAACTTACATTTTTTTCTCAGTAAGCCCTAAAGCCCTCAAAAAGCATTGAGATCAACTACACTATGCTGAACTCGATATTTTTACTTTGAATGTTGAATTAGTTGAATGGCCACAAAGTGAATGCTATACAATAAATAGTCTGTCTGTCTGTCTGTCTGTCTGTCTGTCTGTCTGTCTGTCTGTCTGTCTGTCTGTCTGTCTGTCTGTCTGTCTGTCTGTCTGTCTGTCTGTCTGAAAATCTTTCCACAAGGGGGTGCTGAAGATATAAAGTAGTCCGCCTTGTTTGTGACGTGGATTTATCAAAGGAAGACTGCGAAAAACAAACAAACAACCAGAGTATTCTTTTTGGCGCGCGCGCGTGTGTGTGTGTGTGTGTGTGTGTGTGTGTGTGTGTGTGTGTGTGTGTGTGTGCGTGTGCGTGTGCGTGTGCGTGTGCGTGCGAGTAGCATCCAGGTTACTATGGCAACTGTCATTGCGACCGTAGGTCGCATTTACTACCAAAACCTCCACGGGCTGTCTGTCAGTGAGTGAGTCAGTCGTCAGTCAGTCCGTCACACTTTTGCCCTGCTCATATCTCCACAACCGTTGCCCCCATCCATGCCAAATTTTGCACACATACTCCTTGACTGCCAAACTACAACCTCCAAGGACCCCCGGAGCCCCAGGGACCCCCAGGTCCCTGGGGGACCCCCAGATGTAAAAAATGACCAAATGTGCTCACACGTCACACGTCACACTTTTTCCCTGCTTATATCTCCGCACCCGTTGACCCGATCCATGCCAGATTTTATACACACACTCCTTGCCTGCCAAACTACAACCTCCAAGGACCCCCGGAGCCCCAGGGACCACCAGGTCCCTGGGGGACCCCCAGATGTAAAAAATTACCAAATGTGCAAAAATGACCAAATGACCACCCCAACGGGGCTGCTCACGGGGAATTCCCGGGGACCACCGACTCCTGGTGCTCCAGAACGGATGCAAAAGTGGTGGCGCCCCCAGTGGAGGACCCCCTGCCACTGCAGCGCACATAAAATGCCGTAACTCGGGCTAGGATCGTCCGGGAGAGCCGGGGCCGGTACCTATTCGTCCGCCAAGGCAACGCGGAGACCCCACCCCTCATTTCTCACATGGCCCTATTGTAGCGCCACCTTCAGGCCGATTTTTAAAACACATTTTTGGACACTGCTCCTACAGTTTTTGCCCTAAAATCACGAATATCTCTACACAGCATGTCTACACTCATGTCATCAACATGGATCAGGAAGATTTTGGAAAAACACATTTTTGCCCTATTTGTGGAGATAAGCCACCTACGGTCGCTTATCTCCCGATTAGGGAGTCTTACTGGTCTATATCATCACTGTCGGGCAGAAACCTTGTATCTCCAAGTTTCAAATGTGTACGTTTTTTCGTAAAGCAAAGCCCAGCTTCATCATACGACACAAGACTAGTGAAAACAGCAGATCGTCTATTTTTCCTATTTTAAATCATTTTAAAATGATAAATACAAAAAGGAAAGGTTTTGGACATACAAGATTTCCACCCGACAACGACGATATGTTACTGTTGGTACTGTATAATGACATCACACACACCTCTGCCGGTGACCCACTGCCAGGGAAGAAGTTCCCGTCGTCATAGCGATGCAGCGAGATGTACAGAACACTGGGATCACTGTAGAACACTTCCTGGGTGCCGTTGCCATGGTGAACGTCCTGATGAGGAGGAAGGAGGAAGAAGAGGAGAGATTATGGATATATATTGCAATATTGCATCTTCATCTTCATATAGGATTATTAGATACTAGTAAGACGCCTCAGGGCGTCGGGCCAATTCTTGGCCATCTGGCCAGTGATGTATATCATTTTGTCGGCCGGTTCTGTGTTTTCCCCGTTGTGTGTATACCACGTGACCAGGGGAGGCAGTAATGTTTTCCTATGCGGCCGCAACTTCCGGAATGTCTAAAAAACATGGGACAAAATGAGCCATATAAACTCTTTATAATGTTCACCAAAGGTAAGAAGTAGGGATGGTCCGATCAGGTTTTTTGGAACCGATCACCGAGCACCGATCACAAAAGTTTGATCACCCGATACCGATCAATCACCGATCCGATCAAGTTATTATTTATATATTATTTATATTTTCTAAATGTTAACGTTTTAACTTTAATTAATTAATTCACTCATGAATTCATTTATATATTTGCCTTATAGTTATTTACCAGCATTACTATGTATTTATTATCATAGCAGCAACTAATTATTCCTTCAGCACTGTGGAAATCAATACCCCAAAATGGCCTCAAGTGGGCATACTGAACGGCTGGTTGATTGGATGAACCGATCGGATCGGATCGGTGAATTTACCTTTTGATCTAAACCACCGATTATCGCCGTTCACGCTTTGATCGGCCCGATCCGATCCATTGCCGATTGATCGGTAACATCTCTAAGAAGTGATCGCTAACGGTGGATCTTCCACCCAGCAGGGAGATTCTGGCATACGACGGGGAGGAGCCTCATCTCAGAGCTGCGTAGCAGTGGAGTGAGAGGTTCCGAAAGGAGCTAGTATTGTGGTACGTTCACTAACATGCCAAGTTTAGCTGCACTTGAACAACCGTTCCAGGCTGCCATATATCCAGCCCAAGAAACCGTAGAAACGGGGGGGAAAAGAATGTACTTCTTAAAATAAATGTGCCATGCCTGTTGTATTGCGCGCGTGCAAGACACCAGTCATGTTGCCATACCTTAGCATTTCTGAACTGACGCCACTGCATTTAACCACTGTGAACTAGGGATGCGAATCTCGACCACTGAGGCGATACGATACGCACCTCGATACACTGCCAGCGATACCATATAATTGCGATACATTGAAATCCTGCCGATACGATACATCACGATCCACCCCTGTTCCCGATACGATGCGATACGATTCACGATTCACCACGATTCAAGCCCAAATCCCCAAATTTACAAAACATAGCGACTAAAAATTTATGAAAATTAAATTCAAGGCAATTTATTGTTTCACTGTAGTACTAGGCTCTGTCTAACAAGCCAACATATAGTATTTTGGGAGAACACAAAGCTGCTGGCTATTGTAGAATTGTTTGATAACTAATCATATAGAAGGCCTATGTCATTATTAGTAGGCCTATATGTCTTCAACTGGGGGTCAGGGACCCCAATCCAGGGTTATTACAGGGGGCCTGCTAAATATTTGTGTGATACAGTAGGCTATAATGCCTAGCCTACAGCGAGGGTCCCTGATTGATCTCTGTCTGAGCTAAGGGGTCCTTGACCTGAAAAACAATAAAGTCCCTCCCTGGTTTGTATTATTATATTATATTATATTATATTATATTATATTATATTATATTATATTATATTTAATCCAGGATTATGCAATTTTTATAGCCAAAATGTTTTAAAACAGACCTACAATCTCACAGCGCGTCACATCTACGACGCATTGTGAGCTTGTAGGTCTGCTATTTTAGGTGCGACACCCTTGTACTGCGATGTATAAATTAGGCTTCTTTCCCAGAGCAGAACTAGTAGCAGAGAAAGTGAGAGAGTTGCTTGCATCAACAGGAAAGTTGTAGAACAGTGACAAATACTTTGTTTTAAACGCAAGCAGTAGTTCTACAACACCCAGCAACATTGTTGTTGTGTGTGTGCAGTTAATATAGCGCAGAAGATGATCTCAATCAATTGTCCGTCGGAGATTCGCTTAGAAACGGCTGTTGATTACATATCACTCGATCAGCCTGTGCTACTCTGTGACAACAATCAGCGCAGCTGACTTGGATGTTATAAAGCTAAGTACTGTACTACTAATCTTGCATCTTTTTAACCAGTGGGGCACTGGGGCTGCTAGTTCGTCTGTGTTGATTCACTCGCATTTCGCTGCACTGTCTGTCTCCCTGGTTGCCTGCATGCAGAGTGCAGATGTTGTCCGTCTGTCCGAGTCGCAGCTCGCGTTAAAGACTGGCTGAACGGCTGATGATGGTGCATTCATGGCGCCTCGGAAACACAGGATAGAATGAAATACTATATGGAAGAACCGATACAACCACGATATTTACCGATCCAGACACTCACGGTACGATCCATCACGATTTCGGCCGTCTATTGTACCGGTACACACTGAATGAACCGATTCACTCGTATCGCGGACGTTTGTATCGCGATTACGATCCGTACCGGTATATCTTCGCATCCCTACTGTGAACCCTATTATTGAGTCCCTCAGGGCTCTATGCGAGTGCCTTTTCTGTTTTTGCTCTTACATTAAATATCTTCACTGAAAATAGCCGTCCTACAAGCTTACAATACAATGTGTCGCTTTATAAGACAAACGGGTGGAGCGTCTCTCACCCAGTCTACGATGAGGATCTTGCTGGCACTGAGTTTCTGCTGGAGCTGCCTGGCTGCAATGGCCACCGAGTTGAAGTAACAGAAGCCCCTGAGACACACACACACACACACACACACACACACACACACACACACACACACACACACACACACACACAGTCAAAGACTGTCCACGGGGAATACGGATGGCCAGAGAGAGAGAGAGAGAGAGAGAGAGAGAGAGAGAGAGAGAGAGAGAGAGAGAGAGAGAGAGAGAGAGAGAGATTAAAGGAGCAGTTCACCCCCAAAATGACTTTTTTTCTATTGATTACTCACGCCATGGAGACTTGAGTTCAATAATATTTGTTCGTATTTGTCGCATTCCTGAGACAAAAAATGTATTTGGGTACATTTGCCTCTGTTGATTCCGGATGGGGACCCAAATTCATTCATTCAAAAACTAACAATAATATTATTGAACTCAAGTCTCCATGGCGCGAGTAATCAATAGAAAAAAAAAACTTTTTGGGGGTGAACTACTCCTTTAAGAGAAAAGATAAATTAGAGAAAGGATAAAGAAACACGTATGAACTTATTCTTTCTTGTTCTGTCTCTTTTCTGTTTTAAAATCAGGTCATAAATAACGTCATTTCACAGGATGTTGACATTGCAGCAAGGACAGGAAACAACACACCACACACACACACACACACACACACACACACACACACACACACACACACACACACACACACACACACACACACACACACGCACACACACTCACATTGGGTTGGAAGGGTCTGCGTGGTGCCCTGGTGGTCTGACCACAGCGAAACCATTCTGCAGAGAAGGACACAACATGTTATTATTCCCAAACCACAACACTTCAAACCAGGACTGATGCATAGGATTCACATTCCCCCACAATGTGCCACGACCACCACGCTAATAACCTCCATTTATGTTGTTAAATGTCAAAGCACAAACAGCTTCAGACGGGAGGGAAGTCGAATAAAGTAAAAAAGTAAAACAAAATGAAGGACGTCACGGTAAAGCAGGGGTCTTCAACGTTTTCAGGCCAAGGACCCCCTAGTTGAGAGAGAGATGAAGCAGGGACCCCCCACAATCTGTTCATAGATATAGTTTCATTGTTTGACAGCATGATCAACAGTGTATTTTGGGTTCATGTTAATGTCTGTTTTCAGATATTTAACCACTTGGACCTTCAATAATTAAAGTCCCGCTGACACGCCCGGAAATTATAATAGTATGATACAGTAGGTCACGTGGTCTCTCTGAAAACGGTCTGAAACAGTCTGAAACTCATGTCACAGTGTAATCTGCCCCTCGCCCCCCAACAACAGCTGACCAGTACAGTAAGTGCAGTAAATTAATTTGATTGGCTTATAATTGCGCATTCTCACAATGACATCACATATTAACTAATATTTTAAGATTACTTTTTAAAGTGACAGTACCCCTTTAGATGACAGTCCTACTTTAATAAACTTCAGCATTCACTGTACTTAGTCTACTCTTTCCCCCTCCAAAGCTCTTTGACGAAAATAGCCGATCTACAAGCGAGGTGTTGTGAGCTTGTAGATCTGCTATTTTTGGCTAAAGTTCTCAGATTATGTACGTGAGGGTTCAAGTGGTTAATATAATATAAGTTCCTATCACACAAAGATTTGGAGGACCCCCTGTAGTAACTCTGAGGACCCCCCAGGGGTCCCGGACCCCCTGTTGAAGACCCATGCGGTAAAGCATCAAAAGGAGCTTACAGATAAACACTCAATGATGGCAACCCTGTTATGGTTTACCAAGTGATTTTCTTTGTTTTGCAATGGACTGACAGAGGACCTCGGGTCAGGGTCTGGATCTGGTCAAATTGACAGATTTTGCACTGGCCGAGTACAGATGTGAAAGCTGGAACTTATTTTAAACGGATAACATGTTATTTTAACCAGTAAGACTCCCTAAATCGGAAGATTACCGACCGTCAGGTTGCATCCACAAACTTTAGAAGGCAATGGTAGCCAATCAGGAGGGAATATGGGTAATGGGACAGATCCATGTTGATGACATGACTGTAGAGATAATGTGTACCGCTTTGCCTGATTTTTGGCCCAAATCTGTAGGAGCAGTGTCCAAAAATGTGTTTTTCAAAAATCAGACAGATGGTGGTGCTAGATGGGACAGATGCATTTTGATGACATGACTGTAGAGATACTGTGTACCGCTTTGCATGATTTTGGGGCAAAATCAGTAGGAGCAGTGTCCAAAAATGTGTCTTGCAAGAATCGGCCTCATGGTGGCGCTAGAAGAGGGCCATGTGAGAATCTGCCTCATGGTGGCACTAGAAGAGGGCCATGTGAGAAATGAGGGGTGGAGGTTGTGGAATTGGCAGCCAAGGAGTGTTTGTGAAAAGTTTGGCATGGATCTGGGCAACGGTGGCGGAGATATGAGTAGCCTAGGGGGAAAGTACGACGTGACGGACAGATTGACAGACTGACGGACAGACTGACAGCCGGTGGAGGTTTTGATAGTAACTGCGTCGCAACCAATGTGTATGATAGAGTGTGTGTGTCGGGTAAGACGTCTACTGGTTAACCCTGCAAGACCCGAATTAATTTCTACTGGCCAAAAAAAAATTAAAAAAAAATCAGATGGTGTTGTTGGAGTCCTAATCACAGGAAAATGTAATGTTAAAAAATTAATAATGTTTTTGTAAGGTTTTATAGCCATACATCATAAATCATGCTCTAATTTGCATTTTGGGAATACTTTTCACAATAATAACACATGTACATGTTCTAGACATTCTAATGATCACGAAAAACAATATTACAGGCATTTTACTTCTGTTTTTGTGAGGAATAGCTTCAGTTAAAAAGTGAGATGTTGTTCGTCCAGACTTTATTAAAAGTTTAAATTTAATTTAAATTTCTCTGGGAGGTGTGAATGTCACTCTCTGTGGGGGGTATTTATATGCAAATATCGTGGCCAATGGCATTGTGATACTAAACAATAGGATTTAATGGTGATGTTAATGTGAAAAAAGAACAGGAGAACTAACTATAATTTTTTTTTTAAATGATTTAAAAAATGTTGCCAAAAAGCAACGCTGGGCCTTGCAGGGTTAAGGACTTCTTCAGAGAGGTAGAAATCTGGTATCTGGGGTCAAATCCAGGGTTATTCATGAAACGAACTGATTGTGAAATTGTGAAATTTGTATTGGAATGCTATTTCAAATATTTCATGTCCCCGCCAAAATGTTTGCAACACCACAACTTCTGGCTCTGAATTCAGGATGATATATTTGGATGTGGATTTAAGGTGGACTGTTGACTTTTCCCAAGGCCTTAAAAGCAAGCTGATGATATAAGCTGATATGCTTCCCCAAACGTAGGGTGTGTGTACTATACGGTATGTTAGCAGTGTTGCCAGATTATGCAAGAGAAAACAAGAGGCCAGGTCTATGGAAACAAACCCAAAAGAAGCGACCGGGCGACGTTTTACCACTATCAGATCTACAAGTTCACAACACGTCGCAAGTCGCAAATAGTTTTGAATATTTTTTAACACAAATATTGAACTACTAATCTGAGGGATCTTGACATGAAAAAATGTGGGAACCAGGAAGCAATAGGAAAAATTAAGCAAATACAGTTTAGAGACAAGCAAAAAAAGAAAAGAAAAAGGCAACTCCAAATATTTCTTCACTGTCGGGCAGAAACCTTGTATCTCCAAGTTTCAAATTTGTATGTTTTCGCTTAAATGAAAGCCCTACTTCATCATACAAAAGTGTCGCACGAAGGTAGCGAAAATAGCAGATCCACAAGCACACAACGCCTCGCGGCACGAGGCGTTGGGTGCTTGTAGATCAGCTATTTTCACTAGTTTAAATCTTTTATGAATGTTTTATGATAAATACAAAATTAGTGGTTTTGGATTTCCAACCAGACAACGATGGTTTCCAAGCGACTTTACAGAGAAACAAGTTGCTTACAACAAGCAGACGTGAGGACCCTGGTTGTTACCTTGAGTTCTCTCTTAGCCACTCTGAAGGCCAGCTCTGTCACGCTGCCCGCCGCCATGCGCGACGCCGTGGAGGTGTGCGACTCATTCCATATGGTGTCGTTGTCAACCTGAAAGTGGCACACACACACACACACACACACACACACACACACACACACACACACACACACACACACACACACACACACAAACACATGTGCACGCGCACACACACACACGCACACACACATACACACACACACAGAGGACAAAAAAAGATATACTTTGATTCTCCACAGCAAACCGTAACTTTTATCATTCCATGTTCCAAGCCAAAAGTCTATTCTCGTATTTCTTCAACAAGTATGTACTGTAATAGAACAGTTACTGCTCTATTCATGTATGCTGCTGTCACAATTGATACGTATTGTGTTTTACTGCATTTAACTGTTGACTGTTTATCGTCATTTAGTATATTTAGTACCATATGGTGAGTTGCATTGCACTGTGTAGCTTTGTGGTACAGTACTATGATGTAGGCCTATACTATATGGTACTTGCAGGGTGTTGCATTCATTTGTGTGGCATGGTGGTGCAGTGTTGTTGCAAGGTGCTGCATTGGGTTGCATGGTATTGCATTGTGCTGCAATAGATAGCATTTTGAGCTGCAATAGATACCATTGCACTGTGTTATGCTGTAGCATGATTGCTATGTTGTAGCATGGTGCTGCACTGTGTATAGCGTAGCGCTCAGGGGCGTCACAAGGGGGGGGGGGGGGGACTGAGTTACTAGGGCCCAAGGTGGAGGGAGGGGGAGGGGCCTAATTATTTGATACAGTACTTTAGCTATTGAAAAGTCGTCAAAATGTGTGCAAATCTTTGAATCCTATATGTGGCCTATTTTTTAAGCTAACATTAGTAACTCAAATTTTGCTTCTGGGGGTCCCTTGAACTAAATATTTTGAGATGCAGGTCCCTGGCCAAATACATATCATTTTGGGGGTCCTTCACATGACAACGTTTGAATACCACTGACATAGAAACATAGGTTTTTCAAAAAAGAACTACCCAGTGCCCAGGGCCCACTGGTAGCACTGTTTGGACCAACATCAAAGAGGCTAGCTCTGAGGTCAACGGTGATGTCATTTATGGTTGCGGCTTTGAGAGCAGGAGTCTCAGGAGAGACTTTTCTCTGGCTCGTCTACCACAGCGAAACAATCCAGAGTGTTAATTTAACCGTGAGATGGTGAAGTGGGGACCAGCGAGGAGGGTCAGGACCTGGGCTGTAGGACCACAGAAGGGGGGGAAAGTGGGACTGGGTTACTAGGGCCCAAGGTGGAGGGGCCTGTCTTTAGCTATTGAAAAATAGCAGATATACAAGCTCACAGCGCGGCACCGAGTGCCGCGCTGCGAGCTTGTAGATCTGCTATTTTTGAAAAGTCGTGAAAATGTGTGCAAATCTTTGAATAGGCCTATTATGTACTTTTTAAGCGAACATTTGCTTCTGGGGGGGGGGGGGTCCCTGGAACTAAATATTTTGAGATGGGGGTCCATGGCTAAATACATATCATTTTGGGGGTCCTTCACATTTAAAACGTTTGAGCACCACTGACATAGAAACATAGGTTTTTTTCATAGGTTTTTTTTCCCCGTGTCTCCTAGGGTTGATACCCTCACAAAAACATGCAGTAATCCTGGTCTCAATAATGCCTCCCCCTGGCCAGCCGGGGCGCCTGATGGAGGGGAAAGGAACTGGTTGGAATAACGTGTTCCTTCCACGCGCTACGTCCATCCCGGGGAAATCCCCCCGTCAGGTGAAAAGAAACAACTTGGACTCCTCATGCATTGAAGGAAGCATGAGGTCAGTCCGTTGTCTCCCCAGGCGCGGCAGAGGGAGAGCAGAGCCCAGGATTACATAGGAAATTGGCACTGGGTGAAAATGGGTTATAAAATCGTGAGATAAAAATTATATATAAAAAAAAAGAAACAGGTTTTTTCAAAAAGCTTTAGAAGGATTTGAAATATTCAGACTCCGTACACATTTTCACATGTTTTCAAAAATAGCAGTGCCGCGCTGTGAGCTTGTAGATCTGCTATTTTTCAGTAGTTAAAGCACAACATGTGAGTGAATCCTTGTAGCCAGGGCCCAGAATTTGGTGCGACACCCTTGCACAGAACCATGTGTGCTTGGGATTCTTCCATGGCATATCCACTGTTCTCTGGTGTTTGTTCACAAACTGGCATGGCTGCGTGTCTGGCTCTGACACTGAAATGTGAAGCATGTGTTTGATCCTAGGACCTGGACACATCTTGTTCTCATTACGCTGACTGTGTCATGTCAGACTGCTAGTCTCTCTCTCTCTCTCTCTCTCTCTCTCTCTCTCTCTCTCTCTCTCTCTCAGCTCTCTCTCTCTCTCTCTCAGCTCTCTCTCTCTCTCTCTCTCTCTCTCTCTCAGCTCTCTCTCAGCTCTCTCTCTCTCTCTCTCTCTCTCTCTCTCTCTCTCAGCTCTCTCTCTCTCTCTCTCTCTCTCTCAGCTCTCTCTCTCTCTCTCTCTCTCTCTCTCAGCTCTCTCTCAGCTCTCTCTCTCTCTCTCTCTCTCTCTCTCTCTCTCTCTCTCTCTCTCTCTCTCTCTCTCTCTCTCTCTCTCAGCTCTCTCTCAGCTCTCTCTCTCTCTCTCAGCTCTCTCTCTCTCTCTCTCTCTCTCTCTCTCTCAGCTCTCTCTCTCTCTCTCTCTCTCTCTCTCCTGGTGTAAAGGAACTAAGTACATTTACTTGAGTACTGTACTTAAGTAAAATTTTGAGGTATCTCTACTTTACTTGAGTATTTCCAATTTCCAATACTTTTACTTCTACTCCACTACTATTATTTGGAAACTTTAGTAACTAGTTACTTTGCAGATATAAATAACTATATTATAATACGTACATTAATCCACTTTGCCCTATTTTATACCGTGGCTATTTGAAAATAAGTCTTGATTATTATTATTATTTATTATGATATTTGTCTCCACCAGCCTAAGGCTGAGGGAGAGTATGTTTTCCCCTCCGTCCGTCCGTCCGTCCGTCCGTGCGTCCGTGCGTGCGTCCGTCCGTGCGTCCGTCCGTGCGTCCTCGCAGTTTGTGAGCAGCTAATCTCCGGCGCCGTTGGCCCGGTCGCTGCCAAAATTAGCACACACACTCCCTGGATGCCAATTCAGAACCTCTGGCCCACATTTTTCAAATCAGCCTCATGGTGGCGCTATAACAGGCCGATTTGTGTGGCCTGGTTGTTACCAGCTAATCTCCGGCGCCGTTGGCCCGATCGCTGCCAAACTGAGCACACACACTCCCTGGATGCCAATTCAGAACCTCTGGCCCACATTTTTCAAATCAGCCTCATGGTGGCGCTATAACAGGCCGATTTGTGTGGCCTGGTGGAGACCTGTGCTCGGAAGAGCACTGCTTCTAGTTGTCTCTTAGTCTGTGCTAATTGTGGCGTTGTCCCTAACCTCAGCCCACTGCTCAGTACACTTGCATGTTTTGTCTTGTGTGTTGGCAGCTCAAAGGGAAAATGAAAAAAAGAAAAAGTGCTCTGGGAATTTAATGTTTAACAATTGAGATGTCAAAAAGTAATTTAACTCTTGAGAGTATATAAATGTAAATAAATGGACCTTTGTGCATGCGTGCATGTGTGCGTGCGTGTGTGTGTCTTACCCCTACTCCCCCACACGGCAACATCACAAACATCCTTTGAGACAGAATACCTGAGGATAGCAGAACATCATCCATTCAGTGTGAGATTAATAACCGTCCAGCAGGGCTTCCCAAACCTTTTCACAGTGGCATCAGTTCAGAAAAAGCTAAGGTATGGCAACATGACTGGTGTCTTGCACGCGCGCGAAGCCAGTCATGTTGCCATACCTTAGCAACAGACATGACACATTCATTTTAAGAAGTACATTTTATTTTTTCCCTGTAGCCAAGCGGCAGCCATACCTTGCCATACCCAATTCACCCTTTGTCAGCCTTCTGATTGGTCTCTGACTGACCAACCAGCAGGCTATTTCTGCCTTGTCCCACCCTGGTTCCGCCTTTTCTATGTTGAATTTGCTAAAAAATATTTTTTTTATCATTTTTTTATCATTTTTGATTGAGTCTCAATTTAGACTGAGAGCCTCCTTTTTACTGAAACCAACTTTAACATGAGAATTGAATACACAAAATAACAACAAGAAGCAAGCAAAAGAGAAATGTGGGGTCTCCCCGGGACCCAGACGTACAAATCCCTTTTTCAAAAATAGTGAAAACTATTCACTTTTTTTTTTTTAAACCTTCGAATATGTGCATGGCTGTGCGTCTGGCTCTGACATTGAAAGGTGAAGCGTGACTAATGTTTTGTGCTTACTAAAGATTAAAAAAATTTAGATATTTACTCGCAATCCATGAAATCAGGTCCGTGACCCAAAATGGGTCAAGACCCTGTGTTTGGGAAACACTGCCTTACATCAAATGAAAACAGTCAGACAGGGTTACACATAACAGGGACAGGCCCCAGAATCTGATTACTTATGACATCAGAAAATATGACGCGCACACATTATTCTGTTCATAACACCATCATATGTTTCCAATGTTGTGTGCACGTGCCCAAACACATTTTGCTTCTGTGTACAAATGCTGAAGTTGTCCTATGCAGTTAAATAGGAATCGAAAATACATAATTTGTGTGTCCTATAACCTCCGGATTTGAACCCGGATCTCCTGTGTCCTGGCACGTGCACACATAGACATCAAAGGAGGCTTGAGCCCCTGCCCCTTTATCGGTCTGTAAAAAGTGCCCTCTCCAGACCATGAATGCAGTTTTTACTATGGTGA
Organism: Nannobrachium achirus; assembly: GCF_963921795.1. NCBI lineage: Eukaryota > Metazoa > Chordata > Actinopteri > Myctophiformes > Myctophidae > Nannobrachium > Nannobrachium achirus. The sequence goes on from NC_137818.1 coordinate 64,746,516, forward strand.
AAGAAATGCACAAATGCCCTCTTTCCATGTCATACCATTCAAGAGAATTGTCTTGTCCAAACTCTCCTGAACTTGAATGCAGCATCTTAAGTTGAAAGAATTACCCTCTCTGTGTAGAAACTGACTTGAATTGTCTTAATTCAGTGTGGTATCAAGCACCGAAAATAGCTGTCTTCCAAGCTCGAGTCCCTGGTCTAAACGTCTCAATGGAAGAGTAGGGAGACCACCTCCAACCAGTGCAGATGTGCTAGTTCTAATTTAGCATACTTCTACTACTATACAGATTGGTCATTCAATAAAAGATTCAGTAAAAGTACAGTAAGTTCCAGAGTGCAGCTTTCAGGCCTTCACGCAGCCCCCACTTTACCCTAAACAGCCAAATTCAAAGATCACTGCAAAATTAAGTCTTGAGTTGAGTCTCAATTTAGACTGCTGGGTAGGGATGGGACGATATGAAAATGTCATACCACGATTATTGTGACCAAAGAAATCGTGATTTACGATTTTATCGCGATAATCAAAATCCATTATCCTGGGATGGAACATTTGCTAAAAATAGCAGATCTACAAGCTCACAACGTTGTGAGCTTGTAGATCGGCTATTTTTTGGCAAAGAGATTTGGTAGAGAGTGAAAAAATTGAGTATATCAAGTACGTATATTATAAGTACCAATAGAGGGTATAAATAAATGGTACTGGATATGCAAATAAAAGGTGAATTGATCCCAGACAGAGGACGATATCACGCTAAATTAAATCTCCACGATACGATTATCGTGAGTGTTTTTTTTATCATGATAAACGATAATATCGCTTATTATTAAAAACCCATTTAGGCCTAAAATTATGCAATGATTTAACTATTGAAAAATAGCAGATCTACAAGCTCGCAGCGCAGCACTCGGTGCCGCGCTGTGAGCTTGTAGATCTGCTATTTTTGAAAAAGTCGTGAAAATGTGTGCAAATCTTTTAATATTATGTATTTTCAAAGCGAACGTTTGTAACTCAAATTTTGCTTCTGGGGGGTCTGTGGAACTAGATATTTTGAGATGGGAGTCCGTGGCCAAATACATATCATTTTGGGGGTCCTTGACATGAAAAGGTTTGAGAACCACTGACATAGTAGTCTCTCAAGAACAGACTAACTGAGCTAATATAAGTGAAAAGGACCTATTCTTTGACGATGGCTGGCCAGATCGCTGACATAGAAGGATTCAAAAGACACTTATAGAATCGGGTCAAAATTCAAATTTTTACGATTTTTCAAAAATAGCAGATCTACAAGCTCGCAGCGCGGCACTCAGTGCCGCGCTGTGAGCTTGAACTAATGGAAACTAATGATGATGAAACTAATGATACACAATAATGTGTACCCATTGTAAATGGGTTAATAGGTTCAGCGGATACTCACACTCACACATTCCAGTGTGAGTGAGGTGTGTGTGCTGGCGTTCCAGACGTACCGGCCAGCTTGCGGTTGTCCAGTTTGAGTCTGTTGAGGGGGTTGGTGCCGTACAGCAGGACGTGGCGCTCTGTGTGCACCGACTGCAGCTCCTCCAGAGTGGCCTTCCTCCCCCTGATGCTCTGCGTGGACACACAACACAACACACACACGTCAAACCCTTCATTGTTTCATTGATTCAACTCTAAAGAGTAGAGAAAGGTGCCTGCAACAAAGCAGAAAGCCCGCAGCACTCCAATTTAGATTAAATCTTTTCGGTGCACGGCTCAAAATAACATGAGACAAGGAAGAAGTTGCCAGCACTCCAGGAATCTCCTTTTTACATGATTTTATTTACCTCACTGGACAAGAGTAAACGGACGCGCTGTGTATTGTACATATATATCTGTTAATTTACATGATTTGTCTTGTCTTGGTACTTGAATCATATTCACTGCTAGTGTTCAAAGTGATAACAGTTGTGGCAGCTGTTCTGAATCACACTGATTGTAACATATCCTATTTATACATCATTTCCTGTTGTCTTGTCATAACGCTGATGAAAACTCTAAAGAGTAGCCTACAAATGTAAACAAAATAGACCTGTAGCGTAGCCACACAGAACAAACATGGCCCGATGTTTCGGACACTGCCGGGACTCCATAGGAGCCTACAACTCCCTTTTACCTTGTTATACTGAACGAGCCAATACAGCAAAACATAATGATTAACGTTTTAGGCCATAATCATACAGTGCATCGATGTTATTTTTATACCCCAAATTCAGTGAGATATAGCCATAGAGTATATAAACAATAGAGAGCGGACCGGCCCCGCCCCCACTATCATTTCAATGCAAGTGCTCAGTGGCGTTTTGAAGCAACGGCTACATGCTAGCATGTAGCTTATCCAGGTGCATTCTGGGGGAAATTGGTCTCTACTAGAGACCACAAATGACGTCATGCTGCTCTCCGCTCAGAGGAAGGATTGTCTGGAGTGGAGGGGGCGGGGCCAAAATGCGCGTTTAGGCTGCAGTTCCAACTTTGGCCACCATCGGGGTTGCTTCAAATCTAGCCCTGGATTCTGGGGGCTTGGATATAGCCCATGTTTAAAGGAGCTATAGTCAACTTTTTCTTGAAAAATAAAAATAAATTTTCAAAAATATTTTATAAAAAAGATTAAGCTTCCTAAATGTGTTTCTATTCAAAAATGATTACAAAAAGCGTAAAATAATGATAAAATATTCATTTTGGCCATTGTCAGACTGACTTTGTTTACATCCCATATCAATAGAAGAGGGATGTAAACAAAGTCAGTCTGACAATGGCCAAAATGATTATTTTATCATTATTTTACGCTTTTTGTGGTCATTTTTGAGTAGAAACACATTTAGGAAGGAATTTTTTATAAAATATTTTTGAAACATTATTTTTATTTTAGCGTCCGTTTATCAAGAAAAAGTTGACTATAGCTCCTTTAAAGATAAATGCTAGTTTTACCATACAGATATACGTTGGTGACTTGTTCACGTGTTCTCGTTATATACAATCTTTATTTTTTTCTTCTTGACCACAGAGGTTAGGAATGTTATTTAGACAGCATGTTGTTTAGACAGACGCTAGGGTTGATGTTTACCTGCTACACTGGTTTGTTTGAAGCACCACATTGTTATCTCTGCGCTCTACTCGACAACGGTATTTACGCTGTTGTTTGTTGACTATAGGGTTCCTGCTTACTCTTCTTACTGCTGTGTGTGTGTGTGTGTGTGTGTGTGTGTGTGTGTGTGTGTGTGTGTGTGTGTGTGTGTGTGTGTGTGTGTGTGTGTGTGTGTGTGTGTGTGTGTGTGAGTGTGTGTGTGCAGGGGTGTCGCACAAAATTCTGGGCCCTGGGTACAAGGATTCACTCACATGTTGTGCTTTAACTAATGAAAAATAGCAGATCTACAAGCTCACAGCGCGGCACTTGGTGCCACGCTGCGAGCTTGTAGATCTGCTATTTTTGAACAATCGTGAAAAGTCTTTGAATATTTCAAATCCTTCTAAGGTTTTTTGAAAAACCTATGTTTCTATGTGAGTGGTGCTCACACTTTTTCATGTGAAAGACACCCAAAATGATATGTATTTGGCCACAGACCCCCATCTCAAAATATGTAGTTCCAGGGACCCCCCAGAAGCTAATTTTGAGTTACAAATGTTCGCTTTAAAAATACATATATTCAAAGATTCGCACACATTTTCACGACTTTTCAAAAATAGCAGATCTACAAGCTCGCAGCGCGGCACTCGGTGCCGCGCTGTGAGCTTGTAGATCTGCTATTTTTCAATAGCTAAAGTATAAAATAATTAAGGCCCCTCCACCTTGGGCCCTAGTAACTCAGTCCCACGTCCCTGTGTGTGTTTGTGCGTGTGGGTGTGTGTGACCCACCTCACACTGTCCCTTCAGGCCTCTCTCCTGTAGCCGTGACCAGATGCTCTGTATTCTCCCAGCATGCTCTGGGTGACTGCTGTTGTCTCCACACGTGCACTGGTGCTTCAGCATGTGAGAGTCATACACTAGACCTGCACGCACACGCACACGCAAACAAACAAACGCAAACTATTCACAAACTGTACCGGATTGGACCCTATCTGAGCTGTATTTGTTTAGTTCAAATATTGCAGTTACCTCTGTTAGAAGAATGAGACAATGTAAATAAAAGTTTTGGATTGCAGCTTTAAAATGAGTCAGGCAATGCTGGACTAAACAACACTCAGAAACAAAGCTATCGTCCACATCAGGGGTTTTCAAAGTGGGTGACGGGGCACCCTGGGGTGCCGTGACGGCAGTCCAAGGGGTGCCTCGAGATCATTCGATAATATTTAGTATAATTTTTTAACTTTAAGTACAAAGTCATTTTCATGGCTATTATGTCAATGTTTTCCTCACAACATAATCGCTAAAATATGCTATAAATGCTATAAATGCTATATGAAAATTATGAATATCGTTGCTGTCAGGCAGAAACCTTGTATCTCCAAGTTTCAAATGACTTCTACATACCAAAGTGTCACACAAGTAGTGAAAATAGCAGATCTACAAGCACACAATGCCTCGTTGCGTGCTTGTAGATCGGCTATTTTCACTATTTTAAATAGTTTTTTAAAATAATAACACAAAAAGAGAAGGTTTTGGTCACACAAGGTTTCCACCCGACAACAATGATATAATGTAGGGGTGCCTCGGATCAAAATAAATATTAATGGGGTGCCCTGAGACAAAAAAAGTTTGGGAACCCCTGTTCCACATCATCGCCTCAAACATCGTTGTATGAGAAATACTACTAACAAATAACAAAGAAATTCATATTATGCAGCCCAACATTAAGGAATCAAAACATGTCTGATCTGTAACAGAAACGACACAAAACAAGAAGCAGAAATGGCTTGTGCGTGCATACATGCATGTGTGCGTGCTTCAGTGTTAATTCCGTCGACTAAAACTATGATGAAAAATGTTCGTTGACTACCTTTTTTCATTGATGAAACACATATAGAACATTTCGTCAAAACAAATAAAAACTGCTGGAGAAATAGTGGAAAAGATATCCAGTAGAACTAAAAAGTCATTTTATGTTTGTTTTTCATGTCAGGTGCATGCTTAGTGTAAAATCAACCATTACGATGCCATCAAGGTAGCCTCGTAAACCGAATCAGAAGGCAGGAGGAGTCTAGTTTACTAGGCTACCATCAAGGCCCGCTAAAATACCTTTTTGTCGACAAAATCTACTGTAGATGTAAAACTAGACTAAAACGAAAACTTCTACCACTTTTTGTGGTCACATGTTCAGATACTGGATTCTGATTGGCTTAAAACAGTGGTAAATCAGTCAACAACCTTTTAGTTGGCTCATGGACCCCGCCCATTGTTGTGTTGCAGTTGATTGTCACTAAATAACCTTGCAAGTTACAACTGTGTTTTCTTTCATTTATATGGTAGAAGTGGTAGAAAAGCAATTTAGCATTCGAGGGTCGTGGGTTGTTGGCTGATTTACCACTGTTTCAGGGTTGTGAAAAAATCAGCTAACAACCCACTCCCTCTCATGGTAAATGGCTTACATTTCAGATGACTAAAATTTGACAAAAACAAATTGACATTTTATTCAAACGACTATGACTAAACTAAATCAAAGATTTGCTGTAAAAATTAATTCCTTGCGCTGTCAAGTAGAAGCTATATTGTGTATAGCTTTGATGAACAGATTACTGATGTTTTTTTGTTTGTTTTTTTGAATAAGTTATTGGTTTACCTACATTTTTTAGTTTACCTACTTCTATGCATTTAATGCAGGGGTCTTCAACAGGGGGTCCGGGACCCCTAGGGGGTCCTCAGAGTTACTATAGGGGGTCCTCCAAATCATTTTGTCTTTTTTATAGTAACCACTTGAACCCTGTGCTGTCAAACAATGAAACGATATGGAATCTATGAACAGGTTGTGGGGGTCCCTGCTTCATCTCTCTCTTGACTAAGGGGTCCTTGGCCTGAAAACATTGAAGACCCCTGCTTTAATGTATTACCTTGTGCTGTCCTTGCTTATTGTAAACCGCCCTGGATTAACTGGCGTGCCTGTGTGTGTGTGTGTGTGTGTGTGTGTGTGTGTGTGTGTGTGTGTGTGTGTGTGTGTGTGTGTGTGTGTGTGTGTGTGTGACTGACCGGTGGTGAAGCGGGGCTTGCAGGTGGTCTCTGTCGTGGCGAGGTTCAGTGGTTTGTCGGGCAGGGAGAGCGAGGTGGAGGCGGGAGACGACTGCGTGCGGGACAGAGGGCGGTGAGCGCTGCCGCCGCCGCCGAGCATCATGGGTACCGCCAGCGTCTCCATCTGGGCCGTCTGGCGACGCAGCTGCTGGAGCTGCTTCTGCTGCTCCCATAGCAACGACTGTGGACGGAGAGATACAGACATGACACGAGAGAGAGAGAGAGAGAGAGAGAGAGAGAGAGAGAGAGGGCGGAGGGGGCAGGGAGTTAATCAGTACTCAGGGTTAAGGGTTGAACCAAACTCAAGTACCATGCATAGTAGTACATAAGGACCGCAGGAATACACAAGAAACGGAGGGGGAGAGTGGTTTAATCCGGTTGCTCCGTAGGTCCGGACGTAATTATCTCTGTCCGTAACCTTACAGACAACACTCAACCCTACGGATTAAAACTGATAACCGAAGACGTACGTACGCTTGAACTACCCATGGGGAACTTTTGTCAACCGTGGCAGTAGTGAGGACAATTACTTATGACAGCGGTTCTGAAACTATGTATCCCAACAAGAAATATAATTTGGCAAGAAACGGGAAAAAAAGAACGTCATTGCAATCACTGAAGAGGACGTCTGGACTCCTCACAGGCTCAAATGGCTTTATTGGCATGAGAAGACATACACACAAACGCGTGCGCGCACACACACTCACACTCACACTCACACAGCGAGACGGGTGCCGTGCACTGTGTTTTGTTATAATTACTCAGTCCGGATGGTTAATATGTACCTCGGTCCCTCACGGAGTTGCATTTACCACGTTAACGTTGCCGACAGACAGCAGCTTATACCAAACATCACGTCGGTCGTCGGGTCAAGAAATTCTGTGGTTCTATATATTTTGGCAAAAAAAACACCTCCATGTGTCGCGCGGCCCCAACGGCAGCGGAATTGGAGCGGAGAGCGGGTCGGCACGTAAATAACGTAGAGAGGAACTATGCATGTCGACACAAAATCACGCATACGTAACTATAAACGACCCTTCAGTAGTTGGGATCATGTGTTATATGGGGTCAGTAGTCTGGCGTGGCCACGTTAGAAGAATGATGAGTATCCAGTTAAAGCGGAAGTGAAGCCTCCTTCTCACTTTTATTTCTGTCTCACATCACACACATTTATCATTATATAAATAAAACTCATCTAAGCATGTTTAGCTTGCTGCTTAGCAGAAATGACATTTTAAAATGTATTTTCTTGAACAGAAATGCCAGCTTGCATTACTTGCCATTCAGGAGCTGTAGTTCCAGACTCTATATAGCATTCGGAGATTGTGGAATAGTTGTCTGGCTACGCACGACTATGGGGTCACCGGGTCAGTGTCACAGATCTTGAGCTCTATTTCTACTATATACGTTCAGTCCAACAATTACAGTTTCTGATTAGGTGAGAGTATGCTGTGCAAGTATAGATACATAGGATTAGTTTCACACTAAAGGGCTTTGCACACAGAATTTTTTTTTTTTTAAAGAAAACAATGATTCTCATGCACGAATTTGCCATGCGGCAGGTGGCTGCGGCTGTGCGTTTTCTTCCCGATCGAACCCAGTTCGATTTGTGCGTCTTGTCGCATGCGGTAAAAACTCACCACTCTTTTTAGACTCCTCTTCGGATCCGCAGCGCGGATTCCACACAGCATTGCACACCAAATCCAATGCGTTTTTAATTTTGCAGCAAACAGAAAAAAACGCAATTGTTGAAAATCGCGTCTGCTTGCAAAGCCCTTTACAATGGCTAGATTAATCAGCCTATCAGCCTGCCTGCAACCAGGGTGAACCCTTAACCACTCAAACCCTACATACTGTAGTTAGTTGACTGGAGTCCCCCAGGGGTCCAGGGCCCCCTGCTCTCTTCGCTGAAATCGCTGAAAGTGTTTTTTTGGCGATTGCTTATTCTTATTTTTAAAATGTATTTTATTACATTCAGACGGCTAACAATGATCCTTAAAGAAATCTAGTCGCTTGTCTCCAAAACCATTATTTTATCTGTGAGAAGCTCTTGTCATTGGTCCAGAAATTCAGGCCTGAAATGACTAACCAATCAGGGTTCCTCTGGTTCGGATTGGTTAGACCTGTCTGTCTATCATTTTAGCCCCAGGTCTTCAGGTTCATGCACCAATGAGCTGCCAGTGACCAAGCTTCTCACAGATAACACAATCGTTTTGGAGGCAGACTGTGACACTTAGGCAGCATTGTTAGCCGTCTGAATATATAAAAAAATAAAAATAATAATAATAAGCAATCGCCTTTTTTCTGCTTTTGTCAGCAGAAAACTGCCTATTATATGTCAAGCTTTAAGTCACTGTAGGTCTCTGCAGGGATGAAGTCGAAGACTGCCCCCTATAGGACAGTTGACTGAACAACAGGCTTTGAGCTGTGACATGGTTTTAATGTGTTATTTTCCGTTTGTGTTCTCTCTCTCTCTCTCTTTCTGTGTGTGTGTGTGTGTGTGTGTGTGTGTGTGTGTGTGTGTGTGTGTGTGTGTGTGTGTGTGTGTGTGTGTGTGTGTGTGTGTGTGTGTGTGTGTGTGTGTGTGTTATACGTGATAAAAGAACACTCATGATAATCGTATCGTGAAGATTTAATTCACCGTGATATCGTCCTCCGTCATGCACTGGGATCAATTCACCTTTTATTTACAGAGCTGCATTTACTACATTACTACCATTTATTTAAACCCTCTATTGGAAAAAGGTACTTATAATATACGTACTTGATACAGTCTCTTGTTCACTCGCTACCAAATCTCTTTTTGCAACGCGTTGTGAGCTTTTTGGCAAATGTTCCGCCCCAGGATAATGGATGTTGGGGATATTTTGACTATCGCGATAATATCGTAAATCACGAACATTTTTCATATCATCCCATCCCTAGTGTGTGTGTGCGTGTTCTACCTGGTTGAGGATGAGTGCGTGCTGCAGGTTGATTGGCTCTGACTGCTGTCCGTCCGCGGACGGCTCCGCCTCCCTCAGGGACTCGCTCCTTGGCCTGCTCTGATAGGTCGCCTCCACCGGCGACGCCCGGCCCCCGTCCTCCGAGTCCATGTCCTCCGACGGGATCTGCCGTAACCGCGGCTTCTCACTGGACTTACACATCAACTACGCACACGCAAGCACAAATACAACACACAAATAAACACAGACACATTAGAGGCAAACATAAGAATACACAAGTATAACACGCACACACACACTGTGCACAATAGACACACAAGATATAGGCAAAAATAAAAATATACACTGTATACAAGTACTGCGCATGCATGCACGTGCGTACATGTGCGCGCACACACACACACACACACATACACACACAAATTAAAACTTCCGATGCCAGTTACGTCCAGAAACGTGATAAGATTATGGCGGTGGGGATGTGTTAGCTTAGCTGGTTACCATGGTAACCAGATAAACAGGCGCTGCGGCGGCTGGTGAGCAAAAAAAACATCATATCCCATCATGCAACTCGGTTGCCATCATCAGGAAGTGTGTAATCTCTAGGGGTGTAACGATATAGTAACTGCATCGAAATATCGTTTTTAATTTAAAAAAAATCTAAGTATATCGAAATGAAAACAGCTAAAATCGAATCGTACCGTTTGATTTTGTATCGTATCGAATCGGTAGTGCAACTATTGATTGTATCGAATCGATACTACCTACTAATTATATTTGGCATTTTTAAGAAGAACATTTTTAAAAGAGGGGTTATTACTTTTCCATTCCATATACTGTAGCTACACTGGTCTATCGATAAATGTGTGTAATCTCTGGGTTCATGTCAAGGTGCAGGTTTGTCCATATGTGTTCAAATACAATGTCTGAGTATTTGCAAGATAATCACTGTGTTTACTTATTGATATCCATAATAATACATGTTTCCCTTAAAAACCTGCACTATCCACACTTTTCACATTCTTTGCTAAATAGTTACTATATTGATTTTAATTCATTGAATCAAATCGTATCGCCATGAATGAACCAATATCGTCCATGTATCTTATCGTCAACCATGTATCGTGATATGTATCGAATCGCTATTAACTCAAGCTCTGCCACCAAAATACCCCTTTGTACCCCTTCTCTGCCATGCCCGTAGAACCCGTAAATGTAATACAAATTAATTAAAAAACATTTTTTTATCGAAGCGAAACTAAAATAGGCCGGAACTAATGCTCCGTGATCGGTTTCTACACGGACACATTATTGGGCGGACCCGTTAGCATTGAGCCCCTAAACCGGAAGCCGATGGTCCGTCGTCTATTTTGGCCCGTTACCTTACTGTTTAAACTCCGCGGCTTACAGACGGAGAACTTATTGATCAATTGTAAAAATCTAAAAGGATTTGAGAAGCTGATGGAAATACGCGAACACACGACGCATAGCAGTGTCCGATCACGCACGATGGGAACTGGATGAGAGCCTACGTTAACAGGTAGGAGAAGCCAGCAGTGAAAGACATAGAGAAATTTACGGGCTTCACGGCCGTAAACTCCGAATGAGTTAAAATGTTTCGTTACACCCCTAGTAATCTCCATAGGCTCCAATTCATTGCGGCTGCAAAGAAACGGCTTTATCTCGGAATCTACTTCCAGAAACGCTTTGATCGTGAGAAATGCTTTTTTTTCCATTTCCGTGTGAAAGTAAACAGCCCGGTCTACATCCGGATTTAGTGCATTTCCACAACATGGACACCATCGTGGCTTCCGGGGGCTCTTCAAAATAAAGCGCAAGTGAATGGCGGCGCTCTGTAGCCAAATAATTACAACAATAATGGCATCCCAAGCGCAGTGGCGTCAGTTAAAAAAAAGGTAAGGTATGGCAACATGACTGGTGTCTTGTCATGTTGCCATACCTTAGCAACAAGGCATGATACATGCCTTGGTTTCTTGGGCTGGATATGGCAGCCTAGAATGGTTGTTCAAGTGCAGCTAAACTTGGCATGTTAGTAAACGTGCCACAATTAACAATAATGCATTGCACTTGTGCAGCTGCCTGCAGAACCTGGGAATCAATACCATTCTGTCAAGATGGGGAGAATAAAAGTGTGGAGAATATAATTGTAATATCTTGTGATAATTTTGTTACATTTTGCATTTGTAGTTATTTTACTGTAATTTAACAACATAATAACCAGAACAGATAGACAAAGAGACATTCATGGATTTATATTTAAAAGTAACTTTTATTTTCCCCCCTGGACCCAGGGTATGGCAACTGCATACCCCTGCCATACCCAGTTGACGCCCCTGCCCAAGCGTTAATTAATCAACCAATCAATGAAACCTCACCTTGCCCAGGTGAGTCTGTTGCTTGAGTCTCTCCAGCAGCTGAGCGTTGCTGTGCTGCTGCTGCAGCAGGTGTGCGTGGAGCGGCCGCGGGCTCTGGGGGAGCGGCTCCGAGCGCGTGCGACTCAGGGGCTTGTGTGGCTGGCTGGAGCCCGGGGCCAGGCGCTCCAACTGGGGGGCGAACTGCAGCGGCACGGGGCCCAGACCTGGAACTAGAGGAGGGAGAGAGAGACAGAGAGGGAGTTTAACAATAGGTTATATCAGTGGTGGAAAAAGTACTCACATTTTGTACTTGTAAAAGTGTCAATACTGTATTGTAGATGTACTCCGTTACAAGTAAAAGTCTGGAATTCAAAATGTACTTGAGTAAAAGTATGACATTCTGGCATCAAAATGTACTTAAAGTACCAAAAGTAAAAGTACAAAATGTTTGAAAATAGCAGATCTACAAGCGTTGTGAGCGACGCGTTGTGAGCTTGAAGATCGGCTATAGCCAGGTATAAAATAGTCGTTAAGGTTGTTAGTTGTTAAGTTGTAAGGTATGTTTTATAATATTATAATTTATATCTACAAAAGTAGCCAGTAACTAAAGACAGTAACTAAAGACATTAACAGGCACAAATCCTCACATGAAACAAAACTTCAAATGAATAAATAAAGGAAAGATTGTGGGATGTGAGAGAACATTTAGCTGATGACCATTTCTCAGTTGGGTGGTATTATGACCACTAGGTGGTGCTACAACACTGGAGATGGACAAGGGCAGTCTTTAACTGATGAGGCAAGGCTGCCTGCTCATCTAACCAATCCTTGAAGGGATTCCAGATGGTCCCCAGCTAAATAATGGGGACTTGGTAACCAAATGGACCCATAACTCTTGAGAGTGTAAAATTAAACCAAATTCTTAAGAGTTCAATTATTGTTAAAAATCTGCAAAGTCTACACAATTACAGAATTGTTATTTTGATCAACGTTTGCCTGTTATCTCTCCTAACACATCGATACGGCATGGAATTGATGTATTGATGTGATGAATCTTATCCAACAAAATATTCTAAGTATTACGTCCGAGGGCCTAAATATCATCAAATGGTGGTCCTTGGCTCAAATGCAGAATAAATAATGGTCCTTGATAGGAAAATGTTTGAAAACCATTGATCTAACACGTGTTGCACCGGGCTTTAAAGGAGTAGTTCACCCCCAAAATGACTTTTTTCTATTGGTTACTCTTGCTATGGAGACTTGAGTTCAATAATATTTTGGAGGTTTTTGTTGCATTCCTAAGACAATAATTTGATTACAATAAATGTACCCCCATTGATTCCGGATCAATGGGGGTAAATTGACAAACATCACATTTTTGTCTTAGCAATGTGACAAATACAAAAAAAAATATTGAACTCAAGTCTCTATGGCGGGAGTAATCAATAGAAAAAAAAACATTTTGGGGGTGAACTACTCCTTTAATGTGCTTGTGTGCGTGTGTGTGTGTGTGTGTGTGTGTGTGTGTGTGTGTGTGTGTGTGTGTGTGTGTGTGTGTGTGTGTCTCACCAGTGAGCAGTGGCGTGTGCACCAGGCCGGAGGGCTCCAGGATGATGACGGATTGGAAGTGGGGGGGCATCTGGCCGGCCTGCTCCTCCCCCCTCCCCAGGGGAAGGTACATGGAGCCTGCAGGACCCACCTTCACACAGGAGGACACAGGAACACACCGTCAGCCACACAAGCTTAGGCAAGGGAGCATATCGTCGTTGTCGGGCAGAAACCTCGTATCTCCAACTTCCAAATGTGTATGTTTTTTCGTAAAGTAAAGCCCTGCTTCACCATACAAGGCCGTCACACAAAAGTAGTGAAAACAGCAGATCTACAAGCACACACCGCCTCGCGGTGCGAGGCGTTGTGTGCTTGTAGATCGGCTGTTTTCACTAGTTTAGTTCATTTTTAAAATGATAAATACAAAAGGAACGGTTTTGGACATACAAGGTTTCCACCCGACAGCGACGATATTCTCTGTCAGTGCTCCATTGGATTGGAATGAGCTCCAGGAGTCTTTAAAGGCCCACTTCACCTCTGGGACAACCAGATCTTATTTTATTGTTGTTTGGGACACAATCAACACAATCCAGAGGTATGATGCAGCATGATGCATCATATGCCTCACTAGTCTTGCTGAAATACTAAAATATCTAAAAACACAGATTGAACACAAAGAATAACTCAGGATTGTGTTAATCGTGTCCCAAACAACAATAAAATAAGATCTGGTTGTCCCAGAGGTGAAGTGGGCCTTTAAATATCAGGTCATTGCCCTCCTCTTTAGGTCAATTCGAGACAATGGTTTCTAATACTTTTGTTTTGGATTGTAACCGCTTTAATTAATTAATATGTATTTTAGTCTCTTGAATTTCTGAATATTTACCCTGGCGTTGGCAGGCAGTCCCAGGGTGATGGTGGGCAGCGTGGACGGACTGTGGACGGTGAAGTTAGTGAGAGAACCATCCTGCAGTAGAAGCCTCTGGGCCTGAAATCACCAAACAGTGCATTAGACAACATTCAGCCATTAAATGTCATTATTTCATTATTATGCATTATTCAGCATTATGCAACATTGCAACATGATGGCTGCATCCAAGTGTTTCTTTAGGGCAAGGGTCTTCAACAGGGAGTCCGGGACCCCTAGGGGGTCCTCATAGTTACTACAGGGGGTCCTCCAAATCGTTGTGTGATGGAAACCTTTTTTTCTCCTTTTTTATATTAACCACATGAACCCTAGCGTCCATATTTTCAGAACTTTAGCCAAAAATAGCAGATCTATAACAACGCCTCGCAGCGTGCAAAGCGTTGTGAGCTTGTAGATCGGCTATTTTTGGCAAAGAGGTTTGGTGCAGAGCGGAAAAAGAGGCAGTACAGAGTGAAAGGTCAAGTGTATAAATTATTGACGGTTCAAGTGGTTAAATATCTGAAAACACAAATTGACATGAATCCAAAATACACTGATGATTGTGCACTATATGGAATCTACGAAAAGGTTGTGGGGGGTCCCTGCTTCATCTCTCTCTCTCAGTCTCAACTAAGGGGTCCTTGGCCTGAAAACGTTGAAGACCCCTGCTTTAGGGAGAAGTGATGAAAAACAGAAGCAAAATGTAATCTAAAATACGTAACAATGTGTGAGTAAATGACAACTACACGCATTTTTCATCTCTGGAAAAGTATCGGTTTTGGACATACAAGGTTTCCACCCGACAGTGATAATGTAAAGTGTCTTTAATCTTGTTAATTCTCCATAACGCTTCCATTCTAACAATATGAAAGTTTGCATAACAGTGTGCTTGTGGTTATTCAGAGTCAGCACACAGACAGACAGGTGTTGTGGTGATTAAATGAATAACACATGAACCCTGAATGTCCCGGTGCTCCTGTGTCATTGTATTTAAACATGTCATTACTGCCGCCAATGAATGTTTGCGCGTTGTCATCATCGCCGCCATGGCTCAGACCCCCACACTGCACGCACCTAGGGCTGTCACCATTATGACATTTTACATGGCGATTAATTGTCACTAAAATAACTGCGGTTAACGATTTAATTGTGTTTTTGTCATTTTGTGTTTTTGATATTACATTTCTGTTTGGCTTTTAGTCTTTGAAGTTACATGGTAGATATGAAACAACCTAAATATACAAAGAAATTACTGACATATTTGACAACTTTATACTTAAAAAAGAACATTGATAGTGGAAATAGCCGATCATTGCGACGCGTTGTGAGCTTGTAGATCTGCTATTTCCACTACCTTTTGAAAGTGTTTGTAACTATATTAACATTTCTCAACATGGAAACGATTATAACACTTATGCAAAATAATGTACGTACACAGACACCGTTCGGTTAAACAATTAGTTTGATGCGCTGTGACAGCGGTTGAGAGAAGTTGTTGTTATTGTGCCTATGGCAATGATAATAATAATACATTTTACTTTACATTTGAAGCAAATCTCAAAGTGATACAGGGTAAAACATTGGCATAAAAGCAACATTATAGGAGGGTGAGGGAAATACAGTGTGCATGCGTACGTGCAGGGATGTGAATGTTAGAGAGGCAGGGGCTGACATTTCTAAAAGGGCCTTTTGGTGAAAATATCGAAATTAGCAGACCTCCAAGCTCACTGGGAGGTCGGCTATTTTTAGTGCTTAATACCACACATTAACACATGGGTTGCTCAGGTTTATAACATTTCTAGCTGTTGCTGCTGCCGCCGTTCACTCACGCTTTATTTTGAAGAGCCTCGGAAGCTTCGTGCGTGTGCACGTGGGTGTCCACTGACGATTGAGGAAGATAATCTATTTGTTTACAAACGCTCGCGAAACTAAAATCCAAACCGCGGCCGACCATCGCGGTAAAGTGTCGCCGTGAAAACAATCAGATCTCTGCTTCCCTGGCGTTCTTTTCACCTCATTCATAGATAAAGCCCTTTTTATGTTTCAGAGTAGAATGGAAATCAATGCAACCAGCTCGTGCCATTTTCTCTCTCTCTCTCTCTCTCTCTCTCTCTAGCGGAGTTTGGCACCCAAGTTGTTAAGCTTAAAAAAGGCAATACTGGAGATGTGGCGTACGGCATGGATTTCTACACAGAGAGGGCAATTCGTTCAACATAAGATGCTGTATTCAAGTTCAGGAGAGTTTGGACAAGGCAATTCTCTTGAACGCTGCCTTCAGGTATGGCATGAAAAGAGAGCATCTGTGTTTCTTTCACTATAGTGAAAAAAAAACTGCATTCATGGTCTGGAGATTGAGGGCACTTTTTACAGAGAGGTAAAAGGGCAGGGGCTCAAGCCCACTTTGATGTCTATGTGCATGTGACTGCATGCATGCATGTGTGCTAACCTCATGTGAGAGGCCACCAGCAGAGGGCAGTAGACCATTCTCGTTGGGCAGGCTGTCATTAGGGGAGCTGCAGCCAGACACTGGAGTACTGCTGCTGCTGGGAGAGGAGTCTGAAGAGAAACACACACAGAGATGCATGATTGAACCACTTTAACCCTAGAGCAGTGCTTCTCAACCTGTGGGTCGGGACCCCCCTCAAAATATTATTTTGAGGGGTCCCCAGATGATTAAGTTAATGTGCAACACTGTTTTCTCACTCAACAGTAAACAAACCAACACAAAGTTTAAGT
Source organism: Nannobrachium achirus (assembly GCF_963921795.1). Lineage (NCBI taxonomy): Eukaryota > Metazoa > Chordata > Actinopteri > Myctophiformes > Myctophidae > Nannobrachium > Nannobrachium achirus. Next base: position 64,763,196 of record NC_137818.1, read on the forward strand.
ATATAGAGGATATCTGCACATTTCTAAAGTGACAACCCTTAAGTTCTGTTCAGATTCACTACACCTTCGTTCTGTTCGGGTCATTTTGACCCGGTGGATATTTGGTTTAAAAAAAACAACACTAATATAAATTTTAACTTAACAAATCATCATGATACATTGACTTTGACTCAATACCAAACAATTCATATGGTATATTTGGTAAATGTTTGCATTTCTGCTTTGCTATATCACATTAAACACTGAAAGAGCTAGGCGTTTTTACTGATTTAGCTGAAATCCATGTAAAAAAACGACTTCATTTAATACTGGGCAATATTGCTCATGCTTATAGGAAGGGGGGGAGGGTTCGGAATGGGGCTTCGGAAGGGGGGTGTTAGAAGTGGGGGTGACTGTGTGTCTGTGTTTTGGCATAATACTGTGTATTTTTGTGCTTCCGGGTCAAAATGACCCGAACAGCACTTAAGGTTCAAAAAATATGAGGGGGGTGTAGCATGGGTGTAGTGCAAAAATATTTTTTTTACATGTTCATCTCAGAAGAATCTTTAAGGCCAGTGAGTTTCAGGTGGAAACATTTTTAACTTCTACCTTTTTTTTCCAAATGAAAATATAAAACGGGTCAAAATGACCCGAACAGCACTTAAGGGTTAAGGAGACCTTACCTCTAAAATGAAAAATTGAAGATTGGCCAAATTGTCAAATATTAGAGGCAGACATTGAGAAAATAGCCGTTGCGAGGCGTTGTGAGCTTGTAGATCTGCTATTTTCACAATAGAACCGTGTTATAAAATGTAATGCCTGATTTACACAGCAACATCCTGGATCTGTGAAGTTTAATTTACAACGTGTGTGTGTGTGTGTGTGTGTGTGTGTGTGTGTGTGTGTGTGTGTGTGTGTGTGTGTGTGTGTTAGGGCATTCACGAATAGTGATTTTTAGTATTCGAATTATTAGACCTCAAAGTATTCGAATAGTCGAATATTCAACAGGACTGGACAAACTGTCAAATATTAAGAACAAGAGGCGAACATTGTGAAAATAGCCGATCTACATGCTTACATCTGCTATTTTCACAATAATTTATCTGCGGAACCGAGTCACATTAAAGGGCCAGTTCACCTCTGGGGCAACCAGATCTTATTTTATTGTTGCTTGGGACACGATCAACACAAAAAAATAAGGATTGTGTTGATTGTGTCCCAAACAACAATAAAATAAGATCTGGTTGCCCCAGAGGTGAACTGGCCCTTTAAATGTAATACCTACAATTCCAAGTGCTTGTCAGGGTTCTTATGACTTCCTATCTAGCCAAGCTTTATAAACCATGAAGAAATATATATACCGGTATATATATTTCAAAGACAAAACAATAAAAAAATTAAAATAAGCGAATATTCTACTTCAGTGAACAACAAATAGTGACTTTGATATTCGAATATTTGAATATTTGAATATTTGGTGAATGCCCTAGTGTAGCGCAATTCAATCTGTGGCCCATGGGCCCCAGCAGCGGCCCCCCATGGTCATACCAACAAAAATATATTTTGTCTACTTTCAGTGTGGACAAATAATTTCGGATACTTTTTCAGTTACTCTCCAAAATCACTAAGAAACAATTTTTGTCTTGTTTTATACAAGACTTTTTTTGCTATTTTATTTGTTCCAAAATAAGAAACTTCATAATTTCATCATTAATCATTTCTTCTTTTTGTTCTTTGAGGTTTGTCCTTACAGATGGAAATGTGGCTGTTTTCTAGTGTGTTTCCTTATTTTTTTAGACTACTCATGCAGTGTTACAAAATCATTGTCTAGACTAAATGTCCAAAATATGACCGTCATTTTTATCTTGCGGCCCTCTGACTTTTTGTATTTTGCTGAGTGGCCCCAGAGCCATCTTAAGTTGAGTAGCCCTCCTGTGTGTGTGTGTGTGTGTGTGTGTGTGTGTGTGTGTGTGTGTGTGTGTGTGTGTGTGTGTGTGTGTGTGCGTGCGTGCGTGCGTGCGTGCGTGCGTGCGTGTGTGTGTGCGAGGTTACCTAGCGTGTCAGGTACTCTGTGCTTGACACACGGCGGCGCGCTCTCTTTGCGGGTGAGCGGGCTCTTGCGGGTGTTGAGGTGTTTCTTCAGCTTGTGTTTCACTTTCAGATTGGGCTCCGACGCTGCAGACACAATGGCAACAGTGACTACAAACACAACCACACAACAGTGACTCAGCACAGTGATGCTGCTAGACACACAATGACAACATGTGACTCAGTGGTTACAGGATCCAAACGACGGTTTCCCACAGACCAAAGCGTCCAAAAGGTCATCCGACAGGGAATCCCCACAAGACCAGGCTTTTGATCCGCTTGTAGGTAAAACTCACAATCGCCAGTTATTGCGACCGCCAACTCGCAGTTATGTCACGTCACGTCACGTCACGTCACGTCACACTTTTTCCCTACACTCACCCTAACCCTGACGCCGACGGTGGCTTATCTCCCGATTAGGGAGTCTTACTGGTTATGGATGGAGGATCGATGGCCCAGTAGAGCTGTAGTTGTCCCGGGGTTTGTTGATCCTGGCACCTCTAGTTTAATGTGAGCTAACCACTGGTTGGTTACCCCTGCTCTAAAGTCATGTCATCAACATGGATCTGTCCCATTTCCCATATTCCCTCCTGAATGGCTACCATTGCCTTCTAAAGTGTGTGTATGCGACCTGACGGGCGCTTATCTCCCGATTAGGGAGTCTTACTGGTATACATTATCTGCTGTTTTTCAATAGATAAAGCATAAAATAATGGTTCAAGCAGTTCAAATCTAACCTGACACAGATTTGCGTAAGCGGTATAAATGGCTTAAACCAATTCAAACTCAGTGAGGAAAAGCCGACTGCAGCCACAAGGGGTTCTAATGATATAAGTCACATCTCCCACACGCACGTGATTCTACTGTACAAGGTGTGTGTTCCAGTTTGTACTGTGATATTACACGGAAGCGTGCAGTTAGTGTTGGGCATTGGTCCCACGGCAAACCTGTCTGGCCACTGGATTAAGATCAATAATCTCTCAAGGAATCCTAGTAGTCATAAGACTTTGTGAAATCATATAGCGTGAGCAAAAACGATTTATCAAAGACATTATGTTAAGGCCATTGAATGGTTTAACTATTGAAAAATAGCAGATATACAAGCTCCCAGTGCGGCTTGTACATCTGCTATTTTTTTTTTTTAAATCGTGTTTTTTTCTTCTTTTTTTTTCTGCAAGTCGAAGCGAACATTCGTAACTCAAATATTAGCTTCCGGGTGGTCCCTGGAACAGCATATTTTGAGATGGGGGTCCGCGGGCCAAATAGATGTCATTTTGGGGTCTTTGACATGAAAAAGTTTGAGAACCACTGATTTAGAAGAAGGATTTAGAAGACATTTATAGACATTCACGATTCTTCAAAAATAGCAGATCTACAAGCTCGCAGCGCTATTTTTCAATAGTTAAAGCATTGAATAATTCTAGGCCTAAACCGGTTAAATGTTCAATCCTGTAGTGTCAAATCGAACTCCGAAGACTGTACACAATGGATCCACATTTTGGTTCCATTTGTACACTCTTCCCGAGTTAAATTGACACCAAGGATTATACTGTGTGTACATGTAAATATGACCAGGAAGTGAAACATTGGGCCATTTGCATGCAGTGTGTGAGACATGTGATTTCAGTGTGTAGACAGCGGTATGACAGCGGTGTGTGACAGACTAGCATGTTAATGTCACTGGTGCGTGACAGACAGGCATGTTATCCCATTATTACGCATTATTTTATGCTGTAACTATAAAAAATAGCAGATATACAAGCTCACATCTGATATTTTTGAAAAATCGTGAAAATCTGTGCATCTTTGAACTCTCAAACTTTTTCATGTCAAGGACGTCCATAATTACATGTAGGCCTATTTGGCCACAAACCCCAATCTCAAAACATGTTGTTCCAGGGACCACCCTGAAGCAAATATTTGAGTACAAATGTTCGCTTTTAAAAAGATATATTCAATGCTATTTTTCAATTGTTAAAGCATAAAATAATTCTAGGCCTAAATGGCTTAATGTCACCGGTATGTGACTCTAACATGTTAATGTCACCAGCGTGTCCCAGACTCATACCTGCCCGCCGTAAGGGGGTCTCGTCACAGCCGTCGTTGGAGGAGGGAGGGGGGGAAGACATCCCAGGCTGAGAGGGAACGCTGGGGTCTGGAGCCAGCTCCCTGCAGGAACACACACATAATAAAAACAGTTGAAAATGGGGAACATACTGTATATACGTACAGTTGGATGGGGGTACATCATTGTGTAAACAGAGCTATGTTACATTTTGTCGTTATGTACAGCAGTGGTTCTCAACCTTTTCAGGCCGCGACCCACAAAATAATCACATTTTAACTGGGGACCCCCCCACCCTGATGAGAACTAATAGAGTTGAGGCATTACATTTTGTACAACACAATTTCTGCCTCTAATATCTGACAATTTGGTCAATGTACTGTAATTTGTCATTTTAGAGCTATTAAAAAGTCCTTAAATTGTCGCTTTAGAAATGTGCAGATACCCACTAAAACTTTATGTTTGTTTGTTTACTGTTGAGTGAGAAAACAATGTTGCACATTAAGGTAATCATCTGGGGACCCCCCAAAATAATGTGGGGACCCACAGGTTGAAAACCACTGATGTACAGTATATAGGGTATGATGATTCTTTTTGGAACAAATAGCAGCATTTATTTTTTTCTCAAAACAAATTTCATAGTATACAAATAGTTTGTATACACACACAAATAGTGACAGACATACAGATAGATTGATTGACTTTATTAGTCAGATATTATGTAAACAGCACAGTCAGACACTTATGCTGGTTGCACACTGCTGCGTTTTTTCGGCCGAATATAGGAGCGAATTTCGGAGCACGTAAATAAAGAAATCAACCTCACGTTATGTCAGTCACGTTTGCACACTGCCGCCCCGTTTCGTATTTATTATTCGGACCACTGGGTCTCCTCTCTATCTCTCTCTCTCTCTCTCCTTGCCCTGGAAAATGCATTTCGGTGTGCAACCAGCTTTACTGTAGGCTGAAAGGATAACAACAAAAAAGTCCTATGCTAAAGAAGGACTTCTTTCCAGTGTGGTCCTATAGACGGGTTTCTGGTCCACGTTACACTGATAAAACTAGATGCGTCCCTAGTCAAAAAATCCTTTAGGATTCCGATAGAAAAATCCTTTAGAAAATCCTATAGGATATCTTCTTATAGTATTATAAAATCCTTTAGAAAATCCCATTAAGAATCCTATAAGAATCCTTTACAGTTTTGGAACAGATCCTATTGGATATTTTCTTATAGGATAATAATCCTTTAGAAAATAGGATAATAATCCTTTAGAAAATAGGATAATAATCCTTTAGAAAATCCCATTAAGAATCCTTTACAGTTTTGGAACAGATCCTATTGGATATTTTCTTATAGGATAGGTGCCTTGCCTGGCTGCAACCTACCAACAGGGGGTGGTGTTGTGCTGACTGATTTATCAGGCTATCAGTGTTAAGACATACAGTATTAGATTTGACATTATCATTGACATCTTGAGTGAGATTCGAACTTACGACCTCCCGTGCTTGAATCCTGCCCTGAGCCTCTGCGCCACAGCTCCTGTTAGCAAGGATTGGTTTTTGGTCCTATTTGACATTTTATAGGATCCAATAGGATTTCCCCTACACAAATCCTATTGGATTTTTTCTTATAGGATTATTATCCTATAAGAAAATATCCAATAGGATCTGTTCCAAAACTGTAAAGGATTCTTATAGGATTCTTAATGGGATTTTCTAAAGGATTTTTCTATCCTATTGGATTTTTTTCTTATAGGATTATTATCCTATAAGAAAATATCCAATAGGATCTGTTCCAAAACTGTAAAGGATTCTTATAGGATTCTTAATGGGATTTTCTAAAGGATTTTTCTATCAGAAATCCTACAGTTCCAATAAAATCCTATTGGAACTTTGAAAAATCCTATTGGATTTCCAAAGTTAGATATAACCCAATAGGATCCTATTGGAACTTTACAAAATCCAATTGGATTTTGCAAAGTTCCAATAGGATCCTATTGGACTTTACAGAGTTAGATATAACCCAATAGGATCCTATTGGAACTTTGCAAAATCCAATAGGATTTTGCAAAGTTCCAATAGGATCCTATTGGACTTTCCAAAGTTAGATATAACCCAATAGGATCCTATTGGAAATTTGCAAAATCCTATTGGATTTTCTAAAGTACCGATAGAATCCTATAGGACTGTATTGGAAATTTGTGAAAAACCAATAAGATCCTATAGGATTTTCAAAATCCTATAGGATTATATTGGAAATTTCGAAGATCCTATAGGATTTTTTGACTAGGGGTGCGCAGGTTCGGTACCAAAATTAGCCAATGAAACCAGCGCTCCCCAAAACAACAGGTTTCGGGATTGGACGGAATTGATTACATGATACAGTCAGCTGTGCATTTAGTCTCAATGTTTGTAAACAAGAAACCTGTCTATGCTATAGCACTGGTTTCAGATCAACTTCATCGTCCCACAAGGGGAAATTAATTTGGTCCATTGCTACATACATAAAAACACCAAAAAGCCCACAGTAAAACAACAGAATTGCTCTACAAACACACACACACGTGTGGTATATGTCTGTGTGTGCGTCTGAGGGTATTTTCCATGTTTGACCATATGGCTCAAGGAACTAGAGAAACCTTTTTGCCTAGGAATTGCACAGTTCTCGATTCCTGTATTGAATTAGTGTTTGTGTTTAGTCATTATGATTAGAGGAACAAAGCTGAGGTGACTGATACATGACACACAAAATGAGAATGCTGCAACAACGCGATAAATAACTGTTGTGAAATCTGGGGTGACCTCACAGCCAAATGCTTATACCACAAGAAAATGGGATTTTTCCTCGAGTCATGACCCATACAAATGGGTCCCGACCCGCTGGGCAATTCTTTCAACATAAGATGCTGCATTCAAGTTCAGGAGAGTTTGGACAAGGCAATTCTCTTGAATGCTGCCTTCAGGTATGGCATGGAAAGAGGGGGCATTTGCATTTCTTTCACCATAGTAAAAACTGCATTCATGGTCTGACTCTGGAGAGGGCACTTTTTAGAGACGGATAAAAGGGCAGGGGCTCAAGCACCCTTTGATGTCTATGTGTGCACGTGTCTTGAATTCACGTACATTTTTGTTGCATTCCTAAGACAATCATTTGATGACTGGAGGCAGATTGAAAATGTAGTATAGTAAGGCTAGTAATACAATTAATAATGGGTGAGTTAGTTGTGCCAAGAGGCTAGAGAATTAACACTGTGTGTTAATGCTGCTTGCACATTGACACACCTGAATTTAACCAATTATTAATCTTATTAGCTGCAGCTGCGCTGTTTACATCACTGTGTAGTACTCTAAGGTCAGTCAGGTGGTGGGCGAAACCAAGACTCCTGAATTGATTTCCTGTATGTGTGAACCTCTCTTAATTCCATGGAGAAGTGAACACGACCACAGATTATAACTGATTCCTTCCAGTCACTTATGACCTTCCATAACCTGTATTGCAGGCACATGCACACACAGACATCGAAGGGGGCATGAGCCCCTGCCCTTTAATCCATCTGTAAAAAGTGCACTCTCCAGACCATGAATGCAGTTTTTACTATGATGTGAAAGAAACGCAAATGCCCCTCTTTCCATGCCACGAAGGCAGCATTCAAAAGTTAGTACAGCGTGGTATCGTAAGTACCGAAAATAGCCAACCTCCAAGGAGGTCGTCTATCGATATTTTCATCAAAAGGCCCTTTTAGAAATGTCAGCCCCTGCCTCTCTAACATTCTCTGCACGTCCCTGCTGTATTGTATGTATCATTAAACCCATTTAGGCCTAAAATTATTGAATGCTTTAACTATTAAAAAATAGCAGATATAGAGCTCACAGCGAGGCACTTGGTGCCGCGCTGCGAGCTTGTAGATCTGCTATTTTTGAAAAAGTCGTGAAAATGTGTGCAAATCTTTGAATATATGTATTTTCAAAGCGAACGTTTGTAACTCAAATTTTGCTTCTGGGGGGGTCCCTGGAACTAGATATTTTGAGATGGGGGTCCGTGGCCAAATACATATCATTCTGGGGGTCCTTCACATGAAAAGGTTTGAGAACCACTGACATAGTAGTCTCTCAAGAACAGACTAACTGAGCTTCAGTTAAGTGAAAAGGACCTTTTCTTTGACGATGGCTGGCCAGATTGCTAACATAGAAACATAGGGTTTTTCAAAAAAACCTTAGAAGGATTCAAAAGACACTTATAGAATCAGGTCAAAATTCGAATTTTCATGATTTTTCAAAAATAGAAGATCTACAAGCTCGCAGCGCGCTGTGAGCTTGTATATCTGCTATTTTTCAATAGATAAAGCATAAAATAATGATACACAAAGTACCCGTTCTAAACAGGTTAATATATGTGTGCGTGCGTGCGTTACCTGTAAGCCACAGGAGTTGCAGAGAGGGGGTTGGAGTTGGTTCTCTCCAGGGCCGCCTGTTTCTGCTTCTTCAGAATCACTTCCTGGAGTTTCTGTTTGACCAGGGAACTGGCCACCGCGCCTGTCAATCAACCGCACGACAGCCAGTCACAAACGAGATGGAAGAAGCAGAACTATTAGAAACATCTCACTGGTCTACCACTCTCATCCAGAACGTGTACACTCTGGTAGTATTTTCAAAGTGAGTTCTGACTTCTGACTCCAGTATCAGAATCTTCTGTTATAGCTAATTCATTTCCCAGCCATTCAGAGTATACCCAGGAGTAAAGCCCTTTGCACACAGGCGCGTTTATCCGCACGGATAAAACGGACAATTTAATTTTTATGAAAGAAAACAATGATTCTCTACGACCTCATGCACACCGGATCCGAATTAGCCGTGCGACGAGTGGCTGCGGCGTTTTTTTCTCGATCGAACCCAGTTCGATTTGTGTGTCTTGTCGCATGCGGTAAAAAACTCATCACTCCTTTTATGACTACTTTTGGGATCCGCAGCGCCGATTCCGCACAGCATTGCACACCAAATCCAATGCGTTTTATTCATGCAGCAAACGAAAAAAAACGCAACTGTCCTGTGTGCAAAGGGCTTAAAGGTCTTTACACACTGCTGCCTTTTTCGGGCCGAATATCGGAGTGAATTTCGGAGCATGTGAATAAAAAAATCAACCTCACGTTATGTCAGTCACGTCACGTTTGCACACTGCCGCCCGTTTCATATTTATTTTCGGACCAGGGTTGATTTTTTTTTTCCGATTTTCGCAACTGTCACCACTGGGACCTTTGCTCTCTCTCTCCTCTCTCTCTCTCTTTGGCCTGAAAAATGCTTTTGAGGATTTAGGATTTCCAAAACGCAACGAAAACACGCAGTGCAGTGTACAACCAGCTTAATTCAGGCGTTCCTTGGATGAAATCTCTATTTGCAGGGGTGAGATAGAGCAGTTAAGGGGTCCTTGGCCTGAAAACAATAGAGTGTCGACTGTTGTTGTTTGTGATTGCGACTGTAGGTCGCAGTTAACTATGAGAACGTCACATCTTGTCCGCACTTAAGTTCTTTGTATCTCTCTCTGTACTGCTTGGTTTGATCTTTTCTTTTTGACTGTTATGCTCTGACATCACTGTGATGTCAGGGGAACCACACTAACAGAATCCCTTTCATGCCCATAAATGGAGATCCATGATGTCATCAATATTAAGCCCATATCTGTGAATGCCAATATACATGTCAGCCTAACCAGTGTGGCTGGTGTTATGTTATGCAGAGGCGTCAATTGGGTATGACAAGGTATGGCAGCTGCCATACCTTACCTTGTATACAGGTAAGGTATGGCAACATGACTAGTGCATGCAAGACACCAGTCATGTTGCCATACCTTAGCTTTTGCTGAACTGACGCCACTGATGTAGGCTGACCTCGATTAGTCGACTAATCGATCGAAATGGGTCTTAGTCGACTAACAATTAATCTCTGAGTCGAATAATGTATTTTCTGTTTTTCTTTTTTTTTCTTCTTGTTTTGCATGATTCTACTGAGAGATTGGCCTAATTTGTTTGGGAAAAATATGAATCTAATACACACTTTTCATGTAAAGGTGCTTACCGGTCATTTCTGTGCAACAACAGTAGACCTATAGATGGTTTCTTGTTTAGAACCTAGCCTAGCTACATCACACTAGTGATGGCCAATGACTTGGCTCGACTATATAAATCAGTCGGGGGAAGCCCTATACACTGATGTTATGTTATGTTACACGACACAATGTGCTCTATACCATTTGTTATGTGTAGGAGGGGAGCTGAGTGTGTGTTTGATGTCGAGCCCCTCTGTGTGTGCACGTGCGTGCGTGCGTGCGTGCGTGCGTGCGTGCATGCGTGCGTGCGTGTGTGGAGGTGACAGGAGGTGTCATGACTGATAGGGTAAATATTGACCCAGGGACTGCTTGTGTGTGCACAGCCAGGCTATATTTAAACCCAGTGTTAAAATAACACGGGTCAATAACCAGACTGTTCTCCCCATATTTATGGTTCCGTACGTTTCATTGTAAAGGGTCCTAAACGACAGCGTTCCACAACATGCCTTTGTGTATTATTCATGTTTATGTAGCCTACTGGCTTCACACCTCTCGGTACGGGCACTCGCTTGCGCTAACCCCTGACACAGGGCACAAGACCACTACTGATACAATGGTTGTCAATGTTTATGACTTGTTTTTAATTTGTTTTCAGTGTTTCTAGTAGCAGCCTTATTCTCAATCAAATCTGCATTCCGTCGTCAGTCACGTCAGCACACTGAGTCTATTGGACGCTTATGTCCTTAACGTTCACAAGTGATTCTAAAGGGCTGTATTTTAAACATGCATGCACAAGTGACCGTACCACTGCCATTTATAAACATTTACAACTGAGAACCAATGTCAATACTATCAATCTATCACTAACAATCTGTCAATTGCACAATAATCATGTAAACAAGCTATTCAAAAGAGACAGAATCATGTTTTTTATAAGACAAATTACATTATTTTCTTTCTTTTTTTAAATAGAAAAATATATATATACCGGTATTTTTTTTTTCCAACAATTTTGGGGGACCCCCTGCAGTATCCGTGCGACCCCTTAGTGTTTAAGGGAACCAGACCAAGCATCCATACATGTGGTTCTCAACCTCTTCAGGCCGTGACACCCAAAACAATCATATTTTAACTGGGGACCCCCACATCCTGACGAGCACTAAGAGTTGAGGAATTACATTTTGTATAACACGGTTCTATTGTGAAAATAGCAGATCTACATGCTCAAAACGCCTGCAATGCAAGGCGTTGTGAGCATGTAGATCGACAATTTTCACAATTTCTGCCTCTAATATTTGACAATTTGGCCAATGTTTAATTTGTCATTTTAGAGGTATTAAAAAGTCCTTAAATTGTCACTTTAAAACTTTATGTTGGTTTATTTACTGTTGAGTGAGAAAACAAGGCTGCACATTAAGTTAATCATCACAGGTTGAGAACCATTGCATTACAGTATGTGTATGTTGAACGACATAAAGAGATGATTTGACTGAATTGTTTAAAGTCACGCTCTTAAAGGGGTCGTCATATTGGTGCTTTAAACTAAGTGTAATGGTGTGTTCAAACCTGGATAGTTCGAGCGGCGCGATTACATTCAAAGTGAGTGCAAAGACGAGACGTGATGCTATCACACAACATTAGCTTGTAAATCAGTTGATGTAGGCATGTGACACCGTGTGACACTCGAGCCAAATTCCAACGCTCAAATTTCTCGCTTCTCGCTTCCTCCGTCATCAGTCCTCCCGCATGGCAGTGTTATGGTGAAATTGGTGACCTGCCAAAATATGTGACAATCGTGTAGACACAATGCCAGGTCACCAATTTCACCGTAACACTGCCATGCTGGAGGACACATATGACGGAGGAAGCGAGGAGGCAGAGATTTGAGGGTGGGAATTTGCCTTCAGTGTGGGAAAAGATCCACGAGTGACGTAAGGTTGATGTCAGAAGGAAATGGCTGCCGTGCGATTAGTAATTATGGTCAGTGGAAGGATGTCATTAAGGAGAACTACAACTTGTTGTTTGTGTCAGCCAGTGGTTCTCAACCTGTGCGTCGGGACCCCCAGTGGGGGTCGGGAAATATAGAGTGTATAGAGGGTATCTGCACATTTCTAAAGTGACAATTTGAGGACTTTTTAAATACCTCTAAAACCAGTAAGACTCTCTAAATTGGGGGATAAGCGACCGTCAGGTCGCATACACAAACCTTAGAAGGCAATGGTAGCCAATCAGGAGGGAATATGGGAAATGGGACAGGTCCATGTTGATGACATGACTTTAGAGATACTGTGTACCGCTTTGCGTGATATTAGGGCGAAATCTGTAGTAGCAGTGTCCAAAAATGTGTTTTGCAAGAATCGGCCTCAAGGTGGTGCTTGAAGAGGGCCACGTGAGAAATGAGGGGTGGAGGTTGTGGTTTGGCAGCCAAGGAGTGTGTGTGCAATGTTTGGCATGGATCGGGGCAACGGTGGCGGAGATATGAGTAGGGCAAAAGTGTGACGTGACATGACTGACTGACAGACAGTGGAAGTTTTGATAGTAACTGCGACCTGATGGTGGCAATGACAAATTAAACATTGTCCAATTTGTCAAATATTAGAGGCAGAAATTGTGAAAATAGCAGATCTACATGCTCACAACGCCTCGCGTTGTGAGCATGTAGATCTGCTATTTTCACAATAGAACCATGTTATACAAAATGTAACGCCTCAACTCTAAAGCCCCGAACAGAGTCGGGTCCGCGGTGGAAGTAGTGTGGTGTAGTCTTTTTGAGCGTTAACGTTGTAGTTTTATGACTCAAAAAGACTACACCGCACTACACCGTGGTGGATAGACTTCCACCGCGGACCCGACTCTGTTCGAGGCTTAAGTGCACGTCAGGGTGGGGGGGGTCCCCAGTTGAAATATGATTATTTTGGGGGGTCTTGGCCTGAAAAGGTTGAGAACCACTGCTTTAAAGCCTGTAATAATGTGTGCATCCTCCTCCACTCACTCTGTTGACTCTTGTCCTTGTGTTTGAGCTGCTGCAGCTCCTGCTGCTTCTCCTGCTGCTCCTGCTCTCGCCTCCGCTGCTCCATGTTAAACTACACACACACACACACACACACACACACACACACACACACACACACACACACACACACACACACGCACACACACACAGGGATGAGGACAAACGCAGACATTTCGAGTGGTCTACAGCGGTATTGATTTCGTCGACTAAAACTATGACGAAAACTTTTTGTCGACTGTGTTTTTTTCACTGACTGAGTAAATAAAAACTAAGCTGTGATGACTAAAACTAAGACTAAATATATTGGCAATTTGGTCAACAAAATAAAAACTAAACTAAAACGTTAGGGAGGGACTAGTGGAGAAGAGAGTCATTTTATGTTTGGTTGCGCTCAGGTGTTGCACGCTGAAACTAGCTGATCTACAAGCTCACAACGCGTCGAGGCTGCGACGCATTGTGAGCTTGTACATCTGCTATTTTCAGCACACAACCAAGTGTAAAATCAGTCATTACGATGCCATTAAGGCCTGCCAAAATACATCTTATGATATTTAGTCGACTTAAATTAGACTAAAACTAAAACTTTTCAGGTGACTAAATTATGAGAAAAACTAACTTACATTTTATTCAAAAGACTATGACTAAAACTAAATCAAGATTTGCTGTCAAAAACAAATCTGGTCTACCACTTCAAAACTTCATACGTCCTGTCATTGGCAAGACAGTAGATTTCCAGTGAATTGGCAGAACGCTGAGCTTGTAGATCAGCTATTTTTGCTATTTTTATGACCTTCTCTGACTTTCAAAGTTTAAATCTACCCATGAAGGTGGATTCAGCTTTTCAATGGGAATGGAGAGGTTTCTGCAAAAATTGATTGATTGATTGATTGATTGATTGATTGATTATTTTATCAGACAAAAATGGAGAACAGTACAAGTATAGTCAATACAATTGAAATGTAGTACAGTACAAGTACATTTAAACACCCTGCCTAAAAGGAGCATCTCAAATAAGACGTTCTGCTGTCTTTTTTACGTTGGAAGCCCTCGGTATTTCATTCATGGACATAATAAATAGCAAGCAAAGAAAACATTCAATAATATCACAAAATACACTCCATTCTCCATAAAAATTAGATGAAGGGGGACACTGTGGGCGTGTTCTCTCCTCCCCGCCATCAGTGCCCACACCCTAGGTGGCGTTGGCAAAAGGGCCTTTCTGTGTGGAGTTAGTTTGCATGTTCTCCGGGTGTCTCCTGGGGTAGATACACTCACAAAAACATGGCAGTAATCCTGGTCTCTATACTGCTTCCTCCTGGCCAGCCAGGGCGCTACGTCCAACCGGGGAAGCTCCCCCCTGTCAGGTGACAAAAAGCGGCCTGCTCACTCCTCACTGGGCTCTCCCCAGGTTGGCAGAGGGAGAGCAGAGACCAGGATTACAGCTCAGGCAACAGAGCAGTGAAGTCTGACATCATTTACACATCCTACCTGGTTCACGTTTTTTCCCCCCCATTCTGAATTCCCATAGACTTTTTTTCATATTGCGTCATATAAGAACTGCGTTCCAAACACAAACAAATGATCTAAGCGGTTTGAGTCATATGGATATGAAGAATCAACTGATGGTGTGAAAACGCGAATGTTACTGTTGCCGAATTATCAAATATGAGTGACTATTGTCATAAACCATACAGAGCCACCTCGCCGACAATATCGCAAAGACTGTTTGTTTATTTTTGGACCGCAATGCTTCTATGAGACGATTTTAAATGACTCAGTGTTATTCTCCATAGAGAAATGACTTCCTTGGAACCGGGGGATGAGCGAGTCAAGTCATGACTTGGTTGTTCTATATGAGATGATTTTAAGATGACCCAATATTATTCTCCATGGAAAAATTACTTCTGTGAACCGGGGGAGGAGCGAGTCACGTCATGACTTCACTGCTCTATCGGCACTGGGTGAAAAAATGGGTTACAAAAAATCGTGCGATGAAAAGTATAGATTTGTATTTATTTTCTTTTTAATAGAATGGCAAACAGGGAAAGAAACCTGTGTAAAAGAGAAAAATCTCAGGAAAAGAGTACTAAAGCCTGACGACTCGAAACGATTGCTAAATCTTTAGCAATCAATCCTCTAACAGTTAGTGTGACATTTCATAACCGCCTTGAATGACCAAACATTCATTCTATTAATTTTATCGTCACTGTCGGGCAGAAACCTTGTATCTCCAAGTTTCAAAAATGTATGTTTTTTCGCAAAGTAAAGCCCTGCTTCATCATACAAGGCCGTCACACGAAGATAGTGAAAACAGCTGATCTACAAGCACACAACGCCTCGCAGCGCGAGGCATTGTGTGCTTGTAGATCGGCTGTTTTCACTAGTTTAAATCATTTTGAAAATGATAAATGCAAAACGAAACGTTTTGGACATTAAAGGTTTCCACCCGACAACAACGTTGTATTACTCTGTGCATTCTCCCCTCCCCTCCCCTCCCCTCCCCTCCCCTCCCCTCCTCTCCTCTCCTCTCCTCTCCTCTCCTCTCCTCTCCTCTCCTCTCCCCTCCCCTCCCCTCTCCTCTCCTCTCCTCTCCTCTCCTCTCCTCTCCTCTCCCTACCCGTATGTGCTGGTGCAGTTGCTGCTGGGAGAAGGGGGTGCAGGGCTGGGTGCTGAAGGGTCCCAGGAGCAGCGGGGGGTGGAGGGGGGTGAGGAGCGCCGTGTCCGAGCCGGGACGCATGCCCCCCCGCTCGCCCACACGCAGGTCCATGGAGAGAGAGAGACAGCCGCTCCGAGGAAGAGTCTGAGAGAGAGAGAGAGAGAGAGAGAGAGAGAGAGAGAGAGAGAGAGAGAATTTATTATTTTAATGATATTGTATTTCTTCTTTCATTTTGCACACATTTTTGTATGACTGCTTATGAATTATTTCTGAGAGAACACAATGAAAACATGCAACAGGTTCTCACCCCTAAAGCGTCATACAACCGACGCGTTGTGAAGTACTGTACTGCGTCGGACGATAGACGCTTTGGGATTGCCTACTGTTTCACGGGTTGGACGCATTGGGTGGTCTAAGAAGAAAGGAAAAAAAAGCAGTTCCCAAAGCGGGATTCGATACCGCTTTGAAGGGTTCACTGGTTTACCAGCCACCCGTCGCTACCGCTCACGCCACTATAAACGACGGAGGCACTGATGAACCCCAAGAGACGCCGCCGAGGGAGCGGTAGCGACCGAGTCGCCGCGGCGAACGGTGTGAACGGCGCATGAGCCGACTCAGCGGCGTTACCGAATTATGTGCCGTTATGGACAGAATAGTAAATTTTGACCAGGGGACTGCTTCCACGTCCGAATACGGCTCAAAGAAGGGACTACGTTATCATCCACGTTTTGTCAAAGATAAAAGCACAAAAAAACGTTCTCGTCCTAAAACTCTCCGTTCGCGTCCGACCGTAGACGCAATAGGTGTTCCCAAAGCGTCGCACGGGTGAAGCAGAAAGCGAGTTAGGAACGCGTCGGACGGGTGAAGCAGAGGGGGTGAGAATGGGCTGAAACAGGATATACTGACAAAGAGAGTACAACCTTGTGATTCCAACACACGCACAGTCGCACGCGCGCGCGCGCGCACACACACACACACACACAGTTTCTCATCTTCTCCGTTGCTGCCTGCAGTAATAACAGTTCACTCGCCCATGCGAGAATGTAGATCTGCTATTTTAGAAACATCTTGAAAATGTGTGCAAATCTTTTAATATGTATATTTTTGAAAGCAGACATTTGTAATGCAAATCCTATGCAAATCCTTCTTTCTCTTGGTCCCTGGAACTAAATATTTTCAGTTGGGGGTCCGTGGTCAAATACATATAATTCTAGGAGGTCCTTGACATGAAACAGTTTGAGAACCACTGACATAGAAACATAGGTTTTTCAGAAAACGGTTAGGATTTAAGTTAAGACTTTTTTTTAGGTATTTTTCATGCCTAAATGGGTTAAAGGAGGGGTCTTCAACGTTTTCAGGCCAAGGACCCCTTAGTTGGGAGAGAGATGAAGCAGGGACCCCCACAACCTGTTCATAGATTCCATATAGTTTCATCATTTGACAGCACAATCATCAGTGTATTTTGGATTCATGTCAATTTGTGTTATCAGATATTTAACCACTCGAACCGTCAATACTTAATAAACTTGACCTTTCACTCTGTACTTAGTCTGCTCTTTTTCCCCTCTATACCAAAGCTCTTTGCCAAAAATAGCCGATCTAAAAGCTCACAACGCCTCGTGCTGTAGATCTGCTATTTTTGGCTAAAGTTCTCAGAATATGGACGCAAGGTTTCAAGTGGTTAATGCAAAAAAGGTTTCTATCACTCAAAGATTTGGAGGACCCCCTGCAGTAACTCTGGGGACCCCCTAGGGGTCCCGGAAACCCCCTGTTGAAGACCCTTGGGTTAAAGGAACACTGAAGACTTCTTTGCGGTCTTTTTTCTCTCAGTTACAGTGAACACTTTGAAACACAATGCAAAGCCATTTTGTCTCTCTGTGTGTCTCTGTCGACTGGATCATTTCCATGTGTTTTACATGCTGTTGGGGTCTATTTGCATTGCATGGTTGAGTCAATGGGAAAGATTGCCTCATCCTGTGCTAAAAGCAGGATCCAGGAAGAGCACGCACGCACACACACAATCATGTCTAGGCACGCACACAATGGCCTGTGTGTGTGTGTGTGTGTGTGTGTGTGTGTGTGTGTGTGTGTGTGTGTGTGTGTGTGTGTGTGTGTGTGTGTGTGTGTGTGTGTGCGCGCGTGTGTGTGTATTTATATATATTTTTAGTACACACAGGAGGTAAAATTCACCTTAAGTCACATACAGACACACACACGCACACACGCACACACGCGCACGCGCACGCGCACACACACACACACACACACACACACACACACACACACACACACACACACACACACACACACACACACACACACACACACAGAGGCTATGTATGATGTCATGAGTTCAAGTTATTTCAAGACTTCCTTTGGCACATGCACACGCACGCATTTGTGCGCGTGTGTGTGCGCGCGCGCGCGCGTGCTTGCGTGTGTGTTGTGTCTCAAATGTCGCTGTGAACTAAACCTGGCTCATACAGTATGGCTGGACTGCTGCCAAACGAGGTGAGAGAGAAGAGAATGTCGCCGTTGTCGGGTGGAAACCTTGTATGTCCAGAACCGTTCGTTTTGCATTTATCATTTCTAAAATGATTTAAACTATTGAAAACAGTCGTCTGTTTTCACTACTTTTGTGCGACGGCCTTGTACAATGAAGCAGGGCATTACTTTGCGGAAAAAAAAACGTATACATTTGAAACTTGGAGATAAAAGGTTTCCACCTGACAACGACAATATTAGGGGAGAGAAACAGCTACGTTTTATAGTCAAGCACGCACGCACACACACACACACACACACACACACACACGCACGCACGCGCATGCACGCACACACACATGCTTGTACAGTGACACAGTGATGTAATCTCTATAGTTTCCACATGAGAAAGAGATCCCTGATCCCTATGTACACAAAGAGGAATGTGTGTGTGTGTGTGTGTGTGTGTGTGTGTGTGTGTGTGTGTGTGTGTGTGTGTGTGTGTGTGTGTGTGTGTGTGTGTGTGTGTGTGTGTGTGTGTGACATTGTGTGGAAAGACAAAGAGAGTGAAGAGAGAACCATGAAGAGGCCAATAAATGAGACTGATTTGACTAAGACTAGCAGAGAGCATCTCATTGCTACCGCATTATATACAGCCAACACAGATCAGCCAACACAGGGATGCTGACAGAACCCTCGCTAAAAAAAAACAGGACAAAAATCCACTCGTCCTAGACAATTCGCCCTCCTGGCCCCCAAACTGTGGAATAAACTCCCTGTCGCACTAAGAACTACAGACTCACTCCCTAGCTTCCATTAGAACTACAGACTCACTCCCTAGCTTCCATTAGAACTACAGACTCACTCCCTAGCTTCCATTAGAACTACAGACTCACTCCCTAGCTTCCATTAGAACTACAGACTCACTCCCTAGCTTCCATTAGAACTACAGACTCACTCCCTAGCTTCCATTAGAACTACAGACTCACTCCCTAGCTTCCATTAGAACAACAGACTCACTCCCTAGCTTCCATTAGAACTACAGACTCACTCCCTAGCTTCCATTAGAACTACAGACCCACCCCCTAGCTTCCATTAGAACAACAGACTCACTCCCTAGCTTCCATTAGAACTACAGACTCACTCCATAGCTTCCATTAGAACTACAGACTCACTCCCTAGCTTCCATTAGAACTACAGACTCACTCCCTAGCTTCCACCCTGGACTGAAGACTCACCTCTTCAGACTCCACCTAAACCCATAGCACTACTTTAACACTCCCCCTTCCCTCAATGACCACCAATGACCATACATGAAGCTAGATTTTATTTTATAGGGTTTTTAGACGTGTTTTACTAATTAGGTGCGTGGTCTACCTTTGTTACTGTTTTTCTAGATTGATATTCCTATGCATTTGTTATATTGTTGTTAATTTACTGAAATATTATCTTGCATTTTAAACTTGGTTTCAGTAAAAAAGGAACCTCTCAGGTGCAGTATTCATGGGTTGCATTTGTAGTCCTACACCAGCCATGTTGAGGACCAACACAGGTGTTCTGATTATGCCAATCAGACACATTGAAAAACCTGTGTTGGTCCTCAACATGGCCGTTTAGGACTACAAATGCAACCCATGAATAGTAACTCGGCATGTTTTTAAAAGCTTTTATTTCTCCAGAAACTATGTTTTAGCAAATTCAACATCAAAAAGTCGAAACCAAGGCAGAAAGAGCCTGCTGGTTGGTCAGTCAGGGACCAATCAGAAGGCTGACAAAGGGTGAATTGTAATACCCTTTCAAGTTAAATGAACACTGGTGAAATGACAGTGTGTGGAGCATTTTTCCCGCTAATGGGTTTATTCTTAGATTTGACATTTCCCTTTTTGTTGGATGACCTACAGTATCTCCAGCAAGTTTCAAATCTCTGCCAGTTGATTTGAACGCTGTACTGAAATGGACTGGAATCCACTGACTTCCTCCAACACCACATACACACTGGAATGCTTTGTAAACTGTACTGCAATGTCTATTATATTGTTAGATATGGACTAAACGTAGGACACATTATTTGGTGCTATTGTCTATTTTAGTCGGTCTGTATATCTGTCTATTAGGGCATTCACGAATAGTGATTTTTAGTATTTGAATTACTCAACCTCAAAGTATTCGAATAGTTGAATATTCAAAAGGACTGGCCAAACTGTCAAATATTAAGAAAGCAAGAGGCGAACCGAGTCACTTTAAATGTAATACCTACAATTCCAAGTGCTTGTCAGGGTGGGGGTCCCCAGTTCAAATATGTTTATTTTGGGTGTCATAGCCTAAAAAGGTTGTGATGTCACAACGATGTGATGTCACAACAGGTCAGCAGCTCTATAGACATTGAGGCGTTACTCACTCACGGACGGACAAGATGTGACGTATTTCATAATACCTTGAATGATTACTATCATCTTTCATTTTGGTGACGTTAGGGCTGTCACAATTATTACATAATCGCCTAATCGCAATTATTTGACATAATCGTCATAATCGTTTACATGTTGAAACATGTTCAAATTTTCCAACATTTTCAAAAAATTGTGGAAATAGCAGATCTACAAGCTCGCGGTGTGAGCTTGTAGATCGGCTATTTCCACTATCAATGTTCTTTTTCAAGTGTAAAGATGTCAAATCTGTCAGTAATTTCTTTGTATATTTAGGTTGTGTGTCATATCTGCCATGTGCAACTTCAAAGCCTACAAGCCAAACAGAAATGTAATTGTCAACAACAAAAACACTATTAAATCGCAATTATTTGAGAGACAAGTAATCGTCATGTGAAATGTCATAATCGTGACAGCCCTACGTTCACGCGAGGTTGAAGGCTAAGAGAATATATATCACATGTTATTGTCAACTTGCCAAAAAGTGTCAAGGCCACTCCAGGTCGTTTGTGTCACACAAGATGAGTTACACCTGAGGAAAATATTGACCCGAGTGTTTACCTTAACTGCTATCACTTGCAGAAACTCAGTGTGTGTGTGTGTGTGTGTGTGTGTGTGTGTGTGTGTGTGTGTGTGTGTGTGTGTGTGTGTGTGTGTGTGTGTGTGTGTGTGTACGTGTGTGTGTGTGTGTACGTGTGTGTGTGTGCGTGTGTGCAGTGGTGTAAAGTAATTAAGTACTTTTACTTAAGTAATGTACTTAAGTAATTTTGAGGTATTTGTACTTTACTTGAGTTTTTCCAATATTCAACATTTTTACTTCTACTCCACTACATCTGGGATCCAAATATTGTACTTTTACTCCACTACATTTATTTGAAAACTTGAGTTACTAGTTACTTTGCAGATATAAATTATGATATTATAAAACATACATAAACCACTTTAGCCCTATTCTATACCTTGGCTATTTTCAAATATTTTGTACTTTTACTTTTACCACTTTAAATACATTTTGATGCCAATACTTTTGTACTTTTCCTCAAGTACATTTTGAATTCTGAACTTCTACTCTGACGGAGTATTTCTAGAACGCAGTATCGATACTTTTACTTACGTAAAACATTTGAGTACTTTTCTTCCACCACAGCATGTGTGTGTGCGTGCGCTCGTGCATGTGCATGCATGTGTGTGTAACTAAGGTGTGTGTGTGGTACTGGTGCTGTGCTGTGCTGCTGTGTCATGACTGGTCAGACTGGTAGAACGAGGCTGAGAACGACACTCTCTCCCTTTCTGTGTGTCTCTCTCTCTCTCTCTCTCTCTCTCTCTGTCTCTCGCTCTCATTCTGTGTCTCTCTTTCTCTCTGTCTCTGTATCCAGTGGTGGATAAAGTACTCAAATGTTTTACTTAAAGGAGCTATAGTCAACTTTTTCTTGAAAAACGGATGCTAAAATAAAAAATGTGTTTACATCCTAGTCTAACACTATCAAAGAATAGACTAGAATGTAAACAAAGTGTCGGTCTGACAATGGCCAAAAAGAAAAAGACTATAGCTCCTTTAAGTAAAAGTATCAATACTGCAATATAGAAATACTCTGTAAGGGTGCCCTCACACCAAAATACCTATGAGAGTGGAATCCGCGTTCTGCCAATGCATTTCAATGAGAAGGGAGCGTTTTTTGCAGAAATCCTCTGCTGGCATGAAACCGCTTCACTCTCATTGAAATGCATTGGCGGAACGCGGATTCCACTCTCATAGTTGAAATGCATTGGCGGATTCCACTCTTTTGGTGTGAGGGCACCCTTACAAGTAAAAGTCCAGAATTCAAAATATAATTGAGAAAAAGTACGAAACTATCGGCATCAAAGTGTACTCAAAGTACCAAAATTAAAAGTACAAAATCTTTGAAAATAGCCGATCTACAAGCTCACAACGTGTCGCATGTAGATCTGCTATTTTCAAACAGCCTAGGTATAAAATAGGGCTAAGGTAGTTAATGTATGTTTTTTTTATATTATCATTTATATCTAGAAAGTAACTAGTAACTAACGTTTTCAAATACCGTAAGTGGAGTAAAAGTACAATATTTGGATCTGAGATGTAGTGGAGTAGAAGTAAAAGTACTGAAAACTGGAAATACTCAAGTGAAGTACAAATATCTCAAAACTGTACTTAAGTACAGTACTTAAGTAAATGTACTTACACCACTGTCTGTCTCTCTCTCTCTCACACACACACACACACACACACGCGCGTACACACGCACGCACGCACGCACCCACGCACGCACGCACGCACACACGCACGCACCGTTCTTCTGTTTTAATTACACATTAAGATAAACACCGCAATGGTGTTAAATATTCACTGCAAGATTAGCATGCACGCACGCACACACAGTTTCCTCCTCCCCCACTCTGTCATCTCTCCGCGTCCATCCATCTTTCATTTACCCATAATCCCTCTCACCACCGCGGCGGTGAGAGGGACATACGGAGGCAGAAGATCACAAAGCAGAATGTCAACACGACCTGCAGTCACTCTGCACACGTTATGGACGCAGCGCTGACAGCCCGCGCCACGCCGCCACACACACACACACACACACACACACACACACACACACACACACACACACACACACGCACACACACACAGGGTCAACAACCAATTCAAAAGACGGCGTGTCACCAGAGGCGTCACACTGGGGGGGAGTGGGACTGAGTTACCAGGGCCCAAGGTGGAGGGGCCTTAATTATTTTATACTTTATCTATTGAAAAATAGCAGATATACAAGCTCGCAGCACGGCACCGAGTGCCGCGCTGCGAGCTTGTAGATCTGCTATTTTTTTAAAGTCGTGAAAATGTGTGCAAATCTTTGAATACGTATTTTTTTAAGCGAACATTAATTTTGTAACTCAAATTTGGCTTCTGGGGGGTCCCTGGAACTAAATATTTTGAGATGGGGGTGCGTGGCCAAATACATATCATTCTGGGGGTCCTTCACATGTAAAAAATGTGAGCACCACTGACATAGAAACATAGTTTTTTCCAAAAACCTTAGAAGGATTTGAAATATTCAAGGACTTGCACAAATGTTCACGATTTTTCAAATATAGCAGATATACAAGCTCACAGCGCGGCACCGAGTGCCGCGCTGTGAGCTTGTAGATCTGCTGTTTTTCAACAGTTAAAGCACAGAAATGTGAGTGAATCCTTGTACCCAGGGCCCAGAATTTGGTGCGAAGCCCCTGCGTGTCACATATCCAAATATACCTTCAACAACTACTGTTTTATCTCTGAATGTGTGCGTGCACATGTGTGTGTGCGTGCGTGTGTGTGTGTGTGTGTGTGTGTGTTTCACGGAGCATTGGAATTCCAATCCCAGCGAGCTGGGTTAGAGGTTGCACTCACTAATGGCTGCGTATCCTTTTACACAAGGAGCAAAGGTTAACAATTTGAGAGAGGAGAGGAGAGGGGTTTCCAGAAACCTACAAAGTCTAAGAAAGGGGTCTTCAACAGGGGGTCCGGGACCCCTATGGGGTCCTCAGAGTTCCTACAGGGGGTCCTCCAAATCTTTGTGTGATAGAATTTTTTTTTTCTCCTTTATTATATTTAACCACTTGAACCCTAGCGTCCATATTCTGAGAAAATAGAATATGAGAAAATAGCAGATCGGCTATTAAGACATTTGGTGTAGAGGGTAAAAAGAGCAGACTAAGTACAGAGTGAAATGTCAAGTTACAGGTATGTATATACCGGGTCCCTCATGGGAAAACACTAATTGACATGAATCCAAAATATACTGACGATTGTGCTGTCAAACAATGAAACTATATGGAATCTATGAACAGGTTGTGGGGGTCCCTGCTTCATCTCTCTCTCAACTAAGGGGTCCTTGGCCTGAAAACGTTGAAGACCCATGGTCTAAGAACATACTGTACAGTAGTACTTAGCTGCTCAAAAAACGTAAGCTGCTCAAAAAACAACATATAACCACATAACACAAAACATCACCGGACAGATCATCAGGACCCCACTATTTACAGAAAACCATCCTAGCGACGGGTGCGATTGCTTAGCAGATTGTTTAGTGCAGCGATGGCTGAGGGGACAACACTCCTGCTAAACCGTACCTTGTGCCACGTCAAGGTTCTGTATCCATGCCCCGATGGCAAGAGGTCGAAGTAGCAATACAGTGGATGATCAGTGTCATTTGTTATTGACAGTGCTAAGCGTGTGATGAATTTGAACGATAAGGCCGTTCAAATCAGCAAGTGTAGGGGTGAGAACTGGGAAGTCCGATGATCTTGGAAGCAATACGGGTAATACTGTAGAGTTTGTTTCTGTTAGGCATGGACAAATGAACTAATAAATAGCAGCACTCACTTCACACTGGGTGTGATTTTTATGCTGACCACTGTTCTCTTCCCTGTGTATTGATTCTTTTGCACACAGATAAGAGTCTAAGGCCTAGCATCGAGTTTGGTCGACTTTTGACATTCCGTGAATTCCTTCGACAGGTTACAGTTCAGCATGGGGTAATCATGGCAAGCGTATCTCCCTCCGTGTCCCTGTATCACCCCCCTCACCCAGGGCGGATAACGGCCCTCTCCCCATGACCTTCATCCATCAGTCCATCCAACCTCCACACATCCAAACCCTCTCTCAGTCTCGGCTGCCAGAGAAAATGTTGGCATTGTACATTTCTCTGCAAACCACAAGCTAAGGTGAATGTTGATGTTTTTTGAACCAACAAGAAGCAAACTATGTTTGTCAACCCAATCCCAGATCTCCAAGTCTCTGGCGATTGGGTTGCTCAGAAGACGGACCTCTCCCGGAGCGTATAACCGTGTCTCTGAGTGTGTGTGAGTGTGTTAGTGTGTGCTGTGTGTGTGTGTGTGTGTGTTTGAACTGTGTGTGTTTGTGCTGTGTGTGTGCGTGAGTGCATGTGTGTTTAAAGGGATATTTCATTTAATCGTCTAATCAGGCTTTTATGAACACCCTGGACAGTTTTTATTTAGCTTGATTCAATATTTAGATATTTGATGTAAATGTTATCAGGCCCTCCAGGCCCAGGGCCTCTCCCAATACACACCCATTGAAACCTCAAACTCCATTTAAACCATGATAGATTCATTAAAAACACCTTTTTTTTCAATAACCTTTTCATTTATTTTTAATAATTCTTTGGGAAAATGGAAAATGTTAAATACAACACGGCCTGCTCATGTATTAGGAGGGTATAAGAGTCACCGGAAAAAATAATGGGTGTTTTTAATGAACCTATCATGGTTAAAATGGAGTTTGAAGCTACAATGGGTGTGTATGGGGAGAAGCCCAGGAGGAGGAGGGCCTGGTAACATTTACATCAAATATCTAAATATTGAATCAAGCAAATTAAAAACTGTTCAGGGTGATCATAAAAGCCTGATTAGACGATAACATTACCAAAAGTTTTTTTGAAAGTGAAATATCCCTTTGCATCTTGAGAGCTTTCTTTCAGCTGAACTGCAACCCGACACCGCTGTCCTTCCTTTGTGTTCCAGCTAATAAAAGGTGCGTACGTGTGCGTCCGGGCACCTATAAGGTGCACGTAGAGAGAGGACATTCATTCCCAGCAATAAACAACTCAAAGAAAGTGCCTCAGGCACTCATAACTAAGTAATACATTGACAGAGGGACAGACAGACAGACAGACAATCATTATCATCATCACAATCACAATCGTAGGGCTGTCACAATTATGACATAATCGTCTAATCGCAATTATTTGACATTCGCAATTATGTTGCCATAATCGTCATAATCTTATACATTTTGAAAAATATTCATATTTTCAAACGCGTCGCAATGCGACGCGTTGTGAGCTTGTAGATCGGCTATTTCCACTATCTTTTTTTTTTTTATATAATTTTTTATCCCACGATTTTGTAACCCATTATCACCCACTGCCAATTGCCTATGTAATCCTGGGCTCTGCTCTCCCTCTGCCGCGCCTGGAGAGACAACAGACTGACCTCATGCTTTCTTCTACTATATGCATGTAGTCCAAGTTTTTTTTTTTTTTCACCTGACAGGGGGGATTTCCGTGGGATGGACGTAGCGCGTGGAAGGAACACGTTATTCCATATCCTTTCCCCTCCATCAGGCGCCCCGGCTGGCCAGGGGGGAGGCATTATTGAGACCAGGATTACTGCATGTTTTTGTGAGGGTATCTACCCTAGGAGATACGGGGAGAACATGCAAACTCCACACAGAAAGGCCCTAGGCTATTTCCACTATATCAATGTTCTTTTTTAAAGTATAAAGTCGTCAATTATGTCTTTGCATCTTTGTATATTTAGGTTATGTGTCATATCTGCCATGTGCAACTTCAAAGCCTACAAGTCAAACAGAAATATAATTGTCAACGACAAAAATACAATTAAATCGTTGATCGCAATTATTTGAGACAATTAATCGTCATGTAAAATGTCATCATCGTGACAGCCCTACACAATCGTAATCATAATAAAAAGTAAAGAAGTACTGACACACGGAATGCATGTGTGTGTGTTCGCGTGCATACAGTATTTGCGTGCGTGGCGCGTGTGCATTTTGTGTGCACGTGCGTGTGACAAACATACAGCACTTCTTTGCAGGGAATTCGTGATTCCGCAGAAGTGCAAGTCATCTTATATCTCTGTGCCAAAGCAAACTGCAGCCCTGTCGTCTAAACTAAACACTAACACGTTACACACTGTTGGTTCAAGAGTGTGCAAATGGACCCGTAAGGGGTCCATTTGGTTACATTTGTACACAGGGGCATCACAAGGGGGAGGAAAGTGGGACTGAGTTACTAGGGCCCAAGGTGGAGGGGCCCTAGTAACTTTAGCTATTGAAAAATAGCAGATATACAAGCTCACAGCGCGGCACCGAGTGCCGCGCTGCGAGCTTGTAGATCTGCTATTTTTGAAAAAGTCGTGAAAATATGTGCAAATCAGGGGCATACTGTAGTTCCGCCGATTTAAAATGATTCCAATACGGAACTAAAACTTCCTATGGTTGGCCGCTAGTTGCGCTGTTTCCCCCCCCGGCCGATCGCAAAAAGAATTGTTCTCCATTGGACCCCATTCATTTTCCCCTTTCGTTTTCTAACCTTAATTAACATTTTCATAAATACTTTATGGTTCCTATCGCTAGTTACAAATTGCCTTTCAATCTCCATGATATGTGTTTTGTGAAAATACGGTCCCATTTATGTTAAAATTGATGATAAAGTTGCGGGGGGCGTGGCCAACTAAGTTGTGTTCTTCTTCGTGTGCTGTATTTCGGGAGGCTCCGACCACATTCTCCCATGTATCCCTGCGGTTGCACGTGACCGTTGGCAGCCAATAGCCTCCTCTGATCGCATTTCAATCTATGATGGCAACGCAACACCCATGCCAAGGACACAAAATACTTCATTTGCTCTGCATAGAAACCAATGGCTTCGCACTGTCCATATATTTTACGGTCTACGGTCTTTTGTAACTCAAATTTTGCTTCTGGGGGGTCCCTGGAACTAAATATTTTGAGATGGGGGGTCCGTGGCCAAATACATATCATTTTGGGCGTCCTTCACATGAAAAAGTTTGAGCATCACTGACATAGAAACATAGGTTTTTCTTGCACACATTTTCACAATTTTTCAAAAATAGCAGATCTACAAGCTCGCAGCGCGGCACTCGGTGCCACGCTGTGAGCTTGTATATCTGCTATTTTTCAATAGTTAACATTCATGGGGGGGCCCACAGTGAATCCTAGTACCCAGGGCCCAGAATTTGGTGTGACGCCCCTGTTTGTACACTCCCAGAGTTACAAATGGCTACAATAACACGGAGGATTTTACTGTTTGAAGAGCTGGCTTTATGAACTAAAAACATTAAGTGCATAAAAGTCTCGCTTGTTTCTTTTGGGAGCCTCTGGAAAAACATCACCGATCTACACAATGATTTCATCTTTATTCGACAATATTAACGTTATGCTGAACCGGTTCCAATGGTATGCAAGAGGCACACTCAGTAGTATATTTATCCATTCTCTGCTGCTATATACTGTCGATTTTGTTCGTTTAAAAGCAATATTTTCCCTCGAAACATTCCGTGCAGATTCCGTTCTGGTGTAGGGCATTAACGAAAAAGTCGACAAGTCGACTTCATTGCACAAGTCGACTCCCACCTGAGATAGTCGTAAGTCGAAGTTGAAAAAAAAAGAAATACTTTCTATTGTGAAAATAACAGATCTAATACATGCTACGATGCGAGGCGTTGTGAGCATGTAGATTGGCTATTTTCACAATTTCTGCCTCTATATATTTCACAATTTGGACAATGTTTAATTTGTCATTTGAGGCATTAAAAAGTCCTTAAATTGGCACTTTAGAAATGTGCAGATACCCTCTATACACTTACATTTTATGTTGGTTTGTTTACAGTTGAGTGAGAAAACAATGTTTAACATTAAGTTAATCATCTGGGGACCCCCCAAAATAACTGGGGGGGGGGGGGGGGGGGGGGGGGTCGTGTGTGATGTGATGACGTCATCAAACGATAAAGTCGAATTCAACTCAACTTTTTATTGAGTCGAGTCGACTTGCAAAAATCACAAGGCGTTAAAGCCCTATTCTGGTTATAAGCGGCTTGAGAGTTTTTACTTACTGATGTGTCTTATACACACTACAAGTACATTAAGAGTAAAATGCTTAGCTGATTCTTCAAATCAAATTTGTAACAGCATTAATAAACGATAACAAGATAATTAACTAATAAAATAAAGAATAGCAGTGATGATTAACACCAGGGACGTGCAGAGAATGTTAGAGAGGCAGGGGCTGAAATATCTAAACGGGCCTTTTTGGTGGAAATATCGAAAATAGCAAAAATAAAATACTTTCGGTGATTGATACCACACTGGACTAAGCATAATCAAGTCAATACTGGAGATACGGCATAATGGCATGGATTTCTACACAGAGAGGGCAATTCTTTCAACATAAGATGCTCCATTGAAGTTCAGGAGAGTTTGGACCTGGCAATTCTCTTGAATGCTGCTGCCTTCAGGATATGGCATGGAAAGAGGGCATTTCACCAAAGTAAAAACTGCAATCATGGTCTGGAGAGGGATAAAAGGGCAGGGGCTCGAGCCCCCTTTGATGTCTATGTGTGCACGTGCCTGATTAACACTCCTGCCCAGGAGGTCTGTCCTTTATCGAGACAACGTCAATTAATATTCACTCATCCTGTTTCTTAATCCTCATAAACATCGTCTACCTGTCTCATCACTCAAGACGGTGAACAACGAGCGTAACCCACACTGAGACGACGTCCCCTATGACCTAATGTGACAAGGCACTCAAGTTCAAGCAACAAATTGTTCCGTTGGTGTCTTCAAATCTTGCCCGACAAGTTTAAACAAAGTTTATGAAATGCATCATTGTTGACTTGTCACTCACGACTCACCGCCGCAGTTTAGATTAAGTCATAAAGCGAGCGAGGAATGCAAGAATGCTTCCTCAAGTGACACCATGAGGACAGACACAAACAAAGCATGGCACGTCGTCACCTTGCATCGGGGGAAAGCC
>NC_137818.1:64797839-64864289 GCF_963921795.1 Nannobrachium achirus
GAATGAATTGATCTCCCCTCCGCCTCGCCAAAGTAAGATCGCCCGACCTCTGCAGGATGAATATGTACGCTGTGTCGAGCACTCCAGTACGTGTTGTTATCATGTGGGCTTTGTTTTTTTAAAACATGTTTGTAAATAAATGGCTTATTTCTTCGGCGCTACCTCTGTTCAGAGGTTTCCTGCCGCGGCTTGCAACGTGTTAAGTACAGTACTTAAGTAAATGTACTTACACCACTGTCTGTCTCTCTCTCTCACACACACACACACACACACACACACACACACGCGTACACACGCACGCACGCACGCACGCACCCATGCACGCACGCACGCACACACGCACGCAACCGTTCTTCTGTTTTAATTACACATTAAGATAAACACCGCAATGGTGTTAAATATTCACTTGCAAGATTAGCATGCACGCACGCACACATCAGTTTCCTCCTCCCCCACTCTGTCATCTCTCCGCGTCCATCCATCTTTCATTTACCCATAATCCCTCTCACCACCGCGGCGGTGAGAGGGACATACGGAGGCAGAAGATCACAAAGCAGAATGTCAACACGACCTGCAGTCACTCTGCACACGTTATGGACGCAGCGCTGACAGCCCGCGCCACGCCGCCACACACACACACACACACACACACACACACACACACACACGCACACGCACACGCACACGCGCACACACGCACACACGCACACGCACACACACACACACACACACACACAGGGTCAACAACCAATTCAAAAGACGGCGTGTCACCAGGGGCGCCACACTGGGGGGGAGTGGGACTGAGTTACCAGGGCCCAAGGTGGAGGGGCCCTAATTATTTTATACTTTAGCTATTGAAAAATAGCAGATATACAAGCTCGCAGCGTGGCACCGAGTGCCGCGCTGCGAGCTTGTAGATCTGCTATTTTTTAAAGTCGTGAAAATGTGTGCAAATCTTTGAATATGTATTTTTTTAAGCGAACATTTTGTAACTCAAATTTTGCTTCTGGGGGTCCCTGAAACTAAATATTTTGAGATGGGGGTGCGTGGCCAAATACATATCATTCTGGGGGTCCTTCACATGTAAAAAAAGTGAGCACCACTGACATAAAAACATTAGTTTTTTCCAAAACCTTAGAAGGATTTGAAATATTCAAGGACAAATGATCAAATGATCACGATTTTTCAAAAATAGCAGATCTACAAGCTCGCAGTGCGGCACTCGGTGCTTGTATATCTGCTATTTTTCAACAGTTAAAGCACAAAATGTGAGTGAATCCTTGTACCCAGGGCCCAGAATTTGGTGCGAAGCCCTGCGTGTCACATATCCAAATATACCTTCAACAACTTACTGTTTTATCTCATGAGTGTGTGCGTCGCGCATGTGTGCGTGCGTGCACACGCGTGTGTGCGCGCGCGTGCGTGTGTGTGTGTGTGTGTGTTTCACGGAGCATTGGAATTCCAATCCCAGCGAGCTGGGTTAGAGGTTGCACTCACTAATGGCTGCGTATCCTTTTACACGAGGTGCAAAGGTTAACAATTTGAGAGAGGAGAGGAGAGGGGTTTCCAGAAACCTACAAAGTCTAAGAACATAGTACTTAGCTGCTGTCTCCTAAAGTACACCGCCATCTTTAATAAGCGCCACATACTTCGTTGTACAACGAATAGGGGAAATAGCTGTAGACCTGCTATTTACCAATGTATTTTTGAGCGGTGCTACTGTAACTAGTGATGAGACGATAGCGATATTATCGTTTAATCGTGATAAAAAAACACTCGTGATAATGAGTGGATCCTCCGTCATCAATTCACCTTTTATTTGCCGAGCTGCATATTCGATACCACTTAAGGCCTATATTATTGGTAAAACTGACCTGAAAATAACGTACTTGATACAGTCTTCTTTTTCACATCTCTGCCAATTCTCTTTGCCAAAAATAGCCGATCTACAAGCTCACAACGCAACGCGTTGTGAGCTATGGCCAGGGTCTCATTCGGGGTCACATTGGCCAAGCTTCACGGGACGCTTAATCAAATGAACTAATAAATAGCAGCACTCACTTCACACTGGGTGTGATTTTTATGCTGACCACTGTTCTCTTCCCTGTGTATTGGTTCTTTTGCACACAGATAAGAGTCTAAGGCCTAGCACCGAGTTTGGTTGACTTTTGACATTCCGTGAATTCCTTCGAAAGGTTACAGTTTAAGCATGGGGTAATCATCGGCAAGCGTATCGCCCTCCGTGTCCCTGTATCACCCCCCTCACCCAGGGCGGATAACGGCCCTCTCCCATGACCTCCATGCATCCGTCCGTCTGTCAGTCCGTCCGTCCGTCCGTCCATCCAACCTCCACACATCCAAACCCCTCTCAGTCTCAGCTGCCAGAGAAAATGTGGGCATTGTACATTTCTCTGCAAACCACAAGCTAAGCTGAATGTTGATGTTTTTTGAACCACAAGAAGCAAACTATGTTTGTCAACCCAATCCCAGATCTCCAAGTCTCAGGCGATTGGGTTGCTCAGAAGACAGACCTCTCCCGGAGCGTATACTGTGTCTCTGAGTATGTGTGAGTGTGTTAGTGTGTGCTGTGTGTGTGTGTGTGTGTGTGGTGTGTGTGTGTGTTTGAACTGTGTGTTTGTGCTGTGTGTGTGCGTGGTGCATGTGTGTTTAAAGGCATATTTCACTTAAAAAAAAAGAAAAAAGAAAAAACGTTTGGTTATTTTATCGTCCAATCAGGCTTTTATGAACACCCTGGACAGTTTTAATTCGCTTGGTTCAAATATTTAGATGTTTGTTGTAAATGTTATCAGGCCCTCCAGGCCCAGGGCCTCTCCCCATAAACACCCATTGAAACCTCAAACTCCATTTTAACCATGATAGATTCATTAAAAACACCTTTTTTCAATAACCTTTTCATTTATTTTTAATAATTCTTTGGGAAAATGGAAAATGTTAAATACAACACGGCCTGCTCATGTATTAGGAGGGTATAAGAGTCACCAGAAAAAATAATGGGTGTTTTTAATGAACCTAACATGGTTAAAATGGAGTTTGAAGCTACAATGGGTGTGTGTGGGGAGAAGCCCTGGAGGAGGAGGCCCTGGTAACATTTAAATCAAATATCTAAACATTGAATCAAGCAAATTAAAAACTGTCCAGGGTGTTCCCAAAAGACTGATTAGACGATAACATTACCAAAAGTTTTTTTGAAAGTGAAATATCCCTTTGCATCTTGAGAACTTTCTTTCAGCTGGACTGCAACCCGACACCGCTGTCCTTCCTTTGTGTTCCAGCTAATAAAAGGTGTGTACGTGTGCGTCCGGGCACCTATAAGGTGCACGTAGAGAGAGGACATTCATTCCCAGCAATAAACAACTCAAAAAAGTGCCTCAGGCACTCATAACTAAGTAATAAATTGACAGAGGGACAGACAGACAATCATTATCATCATCACAATCACAATCGTAGGGCTGTCACAATTATTACATAATCGTCTAATCGCAATTATTTGACATTCGCAATTATGTTGCCATAATCGTCATAATCTTTTACATGTTGAAAAATATTCATATTTTCAAACGCGTCGCAATGCGACGCGTTGTGAGCTTGTAGATCGGCTATTTCCACTATCTTTTTTTTTTTATATAATTTTTTATCCCACGATTTTGTAACCCATTATCACCCAGTGCCAATTGCCTATGTAATCCTGGGCTCTGCTCTCCCTCTGCCGTGCCTGGGGAGACAACAGACTGACCTCATGCTTCCTTCTATGCATGTAGTCCAAGTTTTTTTTTTTTTTTTTTCACCTGGGGGGATTTCCGTGGATGGACGTAGCGCGTGGAAGGAACACGTTATTCCATATCCTTTCCCCTCCATCAGGCGCCCCGGCTGGCCAGGGGGGAGGCATTATTGAGACCAGGATTACTGCATGTTTTTGTGAGAGTAACAACCCTAGGAGATACGGGGAGAACATGCAAACTCCACACAGAAAGGCCCTAGGCTATTTCCACTATCAATGTTCTTTTTTAAAGTATAAAGTCGTCAATTATGTCTTTGCATCTTTGTATATTTAGGTTATGTGTCATATCTGCCATGTGCAACTTCAAAGCCTACAAAGCCAAACAGAAATGTAATTGTCAATGACAGAAACACAATTAAATCGTTGATCGCAATTATTTGAGTGACAATTAATCATCATGTAAAATATCATAATCGTGACGGCCCTACACAATCATAATCATAATAAAAGTAAAGAAGATACTGACACACGGAATGCATGTGTGTGTGTTCGCGTGCATACAGTATGTGCGTGCGTGGCGCGTGTGCATTTTGTGTGCACGTGCGTGTGACAAACAAACAACACTTCTTTGCAGGGAATTCGTGATTCCGCAGAAGTGCAAGTCATCTTATATCTCTGTGCCAAAGCAAAACTGCAGCCCTGTCGTCTAAACCAAACACTAACACATTACACACTGTTACTCTTGGGAGTGTGCAAATGTAACCAAATGGACCCCTTACGGGTCCATTTGGTTACATTTGTACACAGGGGCATCACAAGGGGGAGGAAAGTGGGACTGAGTTACTAGGGCCCAAGGTGGAGGGGCCCTAGTAACTTTAGCTATTGAAAAATAGCAGATATACAAGCTCACAGCGCGGCACCGAGTGCCGCGCTGCGAGCTTGTAGATCTGCTATTTTTGAAAAAGTCGTGAAAATATGTGCAAATCAGGGGCATACTGTAGTTCCAATCCGATTTAAAATGATTCCAATACGGAACTAAAACTTCCTATGGTTGGCCGCTAGTTGCGCTGTTTTCCCCCCCGGCCGATCGCAAAAGAATTGTTCTCCATTGGACCCCATTCATTTTCCCTTTCGTTTTCTAACCTTAATTAACATTTTCATAAATACTTTATGGTTCCTATCGCTAGTTACAAATTGCCTTTCTCAATCTCCATGATATGTGTTTTGTGAAAATACGGTCCCATTTATGTTAAAATTGATGATAAAGTTGCGGGTGGGCGTGGCCAACTAAGTTGTGTTCTTCTTCGTGTGCTGTATTTCGGGAGGCTCCGACCACATTCTCCCATGTATCCCTGCGGTTGCACGTGACCGTTGGCAGCCAATAGCCTCCTCTGATCGCATTTCAATCTATGATGGCAACACCCATGCCAAGGACCCAAAATACTTCATTTGCTCTGCATAGAAACCAATACACCAACACGGAGCTTTGTCATCAGCGCGTCATAGCTGGGGGCGGAGTCAAGCGTGGGGGAAATATTTAACAACCCCCATTAGTAGAATGGGGTTTTCCGTGTTTTTTCAAATCCGATTTTTTTAATAGTATAGCGATGTTTTAATTAATTGCAATGTCTTACATTGATTCCTTGGTTGCCAATGGACAAAAAATTATTGCATTTAAAATTAAACAGCATTGGGATTAAATATTGTCTGATATTATTAAGGACTGGTCGCATCATCAAAGACCATGGGTTATCTAGACTATCCGTCTGGTATTAGACACTGTTACATTTTCTACATGATAAATTAAACCTATCATATCAAAAAACGAAAAGCACAATTATTCAATGATGGTTATAGAGCACATTAAATGAATTCCAGTTGTCTACAGCCATTAACAGCTTGTTATCATGCAAGGATTTACACACTGACACGACGCAACACAATCCTATCCTAGTTTCAAACCTGCAGAAAATACTTTTAAACTGGCGTCGATCCTGCCATTCAAAGATCAGGTCTCTATCCTACTCACTACGACGTGTTCTATAAACATCATTGACGACTTAACGACCGTTGTTTTTTGATATTATAGTAAGTTTAATTGATCATATATTGTAATTGTGTCTCTACCAGGTTAAAGACATAATGTAAACAGGTTTTGTAGCATAGACAGGGTGCTATATTGTGCAACTTTGACGCATGCACGGGGGATAATCTGAGTCTGATTATAAACCACTTAATTACATTGATTCCTTACTGCAAATGGGCAAAAAACTATCTGCAGTAGCATCGGGATTAATTATTGTCCTTATAGGACTGGTCGGATCAATGCCATGGTTATCTGACTGATTTAATCACCTGGTAAGAGACACACTTTCACATTTTCATGAACATGATTTGATATCAAAAAACAAAGGCCATTAATTCAGCAATGATGTTCATGGAACACGGGAAGGACACAGGAGGAGGATGCCATTGTAAGTGTATTAGGCAATGGGAATGGTTTAATATTGTGGCACGTTTAATTGATCATATCTCATATTAATATTAGTGTCTCTATTGAACACTGCATGTGCAAACATGTTTTTGTAACACAGGGAGTATAGTAGATGGAGAGAAAAACAGATCTCCGATCTCATTTCATGCTTGTGTAACTTGGAGATAGCCTACAAAAACGGACAGATCTCCCCATCTCAGTCAGTGCTTGTGTAATTTGCGGGGAATATATTAATCTGACTCTGATTACAAACCACTTTACTCCGACTTCTATGTCCTATATGCCAGGGAGAACATAACCCAATTGCGAGCTTGTTGATTTTTGGCACTGCATAGATTGGCAATTTGGTGTCGTAGACTGAATATGTGGTCAACGTAAAGAGTAAAATTGGGTCCCGTTTTATTCCAGAGGTTTTGAAGAGGCAGGAGGAGTAGTTTAGACGAGGTGGCGAGCTACAGTATAGCTCCGTAGAGCACATCGGTGCGTTAGCCAGTCATTCATAATAGGCTTGTTATCTTAATAAGTGAACTTTCCGACTGTGGTCAACGTAAAGAGTAAAATTGGGTCCCGTTCAGAAGTTTTGAAGAGGCAGGAGTAGTTTAGACGAGGTGGCGAGCTACATTAGCTCCGTAGAGCACAGCGGTGCGTTAGCCAGTCATTCATAATAGGCTTGTTATCTTAATAATAAGTGAACTTTCCGACGGAAAGTGAACCAGTTAGTGAACGATTGCGTTCCAGAAGTCCTTCTGATGGATTTTTCTTGGCTGTCGAGTGTTTTATCGTCCAAAAAATCGCTCTGAACGTGATTTAAACGATAGTATACTGTATACGCTGTATTAAGTCAATGGGGAAAGGCGCTCTATTTTCCCCCACGCTCAAAGCGGATGTGACGTTTATGGGCGTTCCTTTCTAGCTCCGTGTTGGTGTATGGCTTCGCACTGTCCATATATTTTACGGTCTATGGTGCAAATCCAAAGATTTGTAACCAAATCCAAAGATCCAAACTTTTGTAACTCAAATTTTGCTTCTGGGGGGTCCCTGGAACTAAATATTTTGAGATGGGGGGTCCGTGGCCAAATACATATCATTTTGGGCGTCCTTCATATGAAAAAGTTTGAGCATCACTAACATGGAAACATAGGTTTCTTGCGCACATTTTCACATTTTTTTCAAAAATAGCAGATCTACAAGCTCGCAGCGCGGCACTCGGTGCCGCGCTGTGAGCTTGTATATCTGCTATTTTTCAATAGTTAACAATCATGGGGGGGCCCACAGTGAATCCTAGTACCCAGGGCCCAGAATTTGGTGTGACGCCCCTGTTTGTACACTCCCAGAGTTACAAATGGCTACAATAACACGGAGGATTTTACTGTTTGAAGAGCGCGTCCTGGCTTTATGAACTAAAAACATTAAGTGCATAAAAGTCTCGCTTGTTTCTTTTGGGAGCCTCTGGAAAAACATCACCGATCTACAAAATGATTTCATCTTTATTCGACAATATTAACGTTATGCTGAACAGGTTCCACTGGAATGCAAGAGGCACAGTAGTATATTTATCCATTCTCTGCTGCTATATACTGTCGATTTTGTTCGTTTAAAAGCAATATTTTCCCTCGAAACATTCCGTGCAGATTCCGTTCTGGTTATAAGCGGCTTGAGGGTTTTTACTTACTGCTGTGTCTTGTATACACACTACAAGCACATTAAGAGTAAAATGCTTAGCTGGTTCTTCAAATCAAATTCGTAACAGCAATAATAAACGGTAACAAGATAATTAACTAATAAAATAAAGAAAAGCAGTGTAGGGATGGGTATCGTTCACCTTTGAATCGATACGATACCTTTTTCGATACCTGGGAATCGATACGATACCATTTTCGATACCATTTTCGATACTTTCTATTTAAGTTTAACTTCAACACGGAAAGAGTGGTGACTCGCTGGCTGCTGCGGTAGAGCAGAGGTGATGATGATGATCACACAGTGTGGCGGAGCGGAGAGTATAGACAAATGGATAATCATCATAATAATAAACATTATAGGCTATTGTCGGCTATTTTCCACAGTAACGAGTGTAGCCTACTAAAGCAGTCATTAAACTCTCAGTAGCCCAACTGTTACAGATGCGACCGGCCAGGGGTGTGTTCCAGAGTATCGAAACAAGGTATCACTTGTTTTTACGTGAACCGATACCCGATAGTATCGACGTCATGCGATCGATACCATTAAAAGTATCGCAGACGATACTCATCCCTATAGCAGTGATAATCAACACCAGGGAAGTGCAGAGAATGTTAGAGAGGCAGGGGCTGAAATGTCTAAACGGGCCTTTTGGTGGAAATATCGAAAATAGCAATAATAAAATACTTTCGGTGGTTGATACCACACTGAACTAAGCATAATCAAGTCAATACTGGAGATGTGGCGTAACAGCATGGATTTCTACACAGAGAGGGCAATTCTTTGAAAATAAGATGCTGCATTCAAGTTCAGGAGAGTTTGGACGTGGCAATTCTCTTGAATGCTGTCTTCAGGTATGGCATGGAAAGAGGGCATTTCACCAAAGTAAAAACTGCAATCATGGTCTGGAGAGGGATAAAAGGGCAGGGGCTCGAGCCCCCTTTGATGTCTATGTGTGCACGTGCCTGATTAACACTCCTGCCCAGGAGGTCTGTCCTTTATCGAGACAACGCCAATTAATATTCGCTCATCCTGTTTCTTAATCCTCATAAACATCGTCTACCTGTCTCATCACTCAAGACGGTGAACAACGAGCGTAACCCATACTGAGACGACGTCCCCTATGACCTAATGTGACAAGGCACTCAAGTTCAAGCAACAAATTGTTCCGTTGGTGTCTTCAAATCTTGCCCGACAAGTTTAAACAAAGTTTATGAAATGCATCATTGTTGACTTGTCACTCACGACTCACCGCCGCAGTTTAGATTAAGTCATAAAGCGAGCGAGGAATGCAAGAATGCTTCCTCAAGTGACACCATAAGGACAGACACAAACAAAGCATGGCGCGTCGTCACCTTGCATCGGGGGAAAGCCTGATTTATGCTTTGTTGCACTGCGGTGTTGTTGGGCGCTGAAAATAGAAGCTACAAGCTTGCATTGTGCGCTTGTAGACAGAGGGCATCACAAGGGGGGGAGTGGGACTGAGTTACTAGGGCCCAAGGTGGAGGGGCCTGGAATTATGTTATACTTTAGCTATTTTTAAAAAGTCGTGAAAATGTGTGCTAATCTTTGAATATATGTATTTTTTACGCGAACATTTGTAACACAAAATCTGCTTCTGGGGGGGTCCCTGGAACTAAATATTTTGAGATGGGGGTCCGTGGCCAAATACATATCATTTTGGGGGTCCTTCACATGAAGACGTTTGAGCACCACTGACAGAAACATATTTTTCAAAGACTTGTCACAAATTTTCAAGGTTTTTCAAAAATAGCAGATCTACAAGCTCGCAGCGCGGCACTCTCTTATTTGCCGAGCTGCATATCCAGTACCATTTAAACTCTTTATTGGTAAAACGTTCTTATATGCGTACTTAATACAGTCTTTTTTTTCACTCTCTATCAAATCTCTGCGTTGTGATGCGTAGTGAGCTTGTAGATCTGCTGTTTTTGGGCAAATGTTCCGCCCCAGGATAATGGATGTTGGAGATATTTTGATTATCGCAATTGCGATTTCTTTGGTCACAATAATCGCGATGTGACATTTTCATAACGTCCCCAGTTTCAGCCCAATATTGTTCTGATGTTTACATCACCTTGTGGTGGAAATAACAGTTTACAGTTTGCAGTTTAGACATTTAGCAGACGCTTTTAATCAAAATCGACTTACAATAAGCAGATAATACATCACTATAATAAGCAAGATATGTCAGCAAATCAACAATATAACATAACAAACACAGACAGACCGGCAGACAGACAGACAGACAGACAGACAGACAGACAGACAGACAGACCCATTACCATAGTGTTGAATCACTTCAGGGCTCAACTAAAAGTCAAAAACAAACACAATATTACCGTCTGTGTGTGTGTGTGTGTGTGTGTGTGTGTGTGTGTGTGTGTGTGTGTGTGTGTGTGTGTGTGTGTGTGTGTGTGTGTGTGTGTGTGTGTGTGTGTGTGCTCATGCGTGTGTGTGTGTGTGTGTGTGTGTGTGTGTGTGTGTGTGTGTGTGTGTGTGTGTGTGTGTGTGTGTGTGTGTGTGTGTGTGTGTGTGTGTCTCTATCAGCCCAGCTCATTTGTTTGTGTTGGAGGGTGAGGTCCGACAATGAATTATTTTTAACTGCACTCCAATGGAAGGTGTGTTTCCCGTCCCCAACATTATGGAAATCACCAACGACAGCGCGCGCTGCGTGTGTGCGTGTGCGTGTGTGTGTGTGTGTGTGTGTGTGTGTGTGTGTGTGTGTGTGTGTGTGTGTGTGTGTGTGTGCATTTGTGTGTGTGTGTGTGTGTGTGTGTGTGCGTGCGTGCGTGCGTGCGTGCGTGCGTGTGTGTGTGCACACACGTAGGTGCAGTTAAAATGTGGCCATGATAACATCCATTGCAAATGAAATACAGACGCTTGTATAATGCATATATGTAAAAAATATAAATGTTTAATAACTAAATTCATACAAGAAACGCGTGAGCTAATTAAACAATACAACAGCCACTTTATCTCTCACAATTTTGAGTCAGAATGTATTCATATTTTTCTTCTGGGGAATCATGCGCCAAATGGAATGAATACTGAGACATAGTATGCCCAACTACATTTATAGACTTTGTCACAATGACTTTTTTGAGAGGAACCATACCGGTGTTATTGCATGTTTATTCCATTAGGTAATCCAACACAGTGAGCTGTACTTTGCCTTTATCTTTTGTAAGAGTTAAT
Organism: Nannobrachium achirus; assembly: GCF_963921795.1. Taxonomy (NCBI): domain Eukaryota; kingdom Metazoa; phylum Chordata; class Actinopteri; order Myctophiformes; family Myctophidae; genus Nannobrachium; species Nannobrachium achirus. The sequence goes on from NC_137818.1 coordinate 64,808,969, forward strand.
GGGATATTTCCCTTTCTAAAGATTGTTTTTTTAATCGTCTAATCAGGCTTTTGGGAACACCCAGGACAGTTTTTGAATTGCTTGATTCAGTATTTCGATATATGAATTTCCCCCCATTTGCCCCCATTTGCCCCCTTCCTATACAAACCCATTGTAACTTCAAACTCCGTTTTAACCATGATAGATTCAATGAAAACACCCGTCCTTTTTAAATGATAACCTTTTTCATTTCTTTTTCATCGTTTTTTTGAAGAAAAAAAAAAGAAAAAGAAAAAGAAGTACAATAAAAAAGAATATATATATATATAAATTAAAAAGGTTATCGCATAATCAATTTGGTGCTGATCAATCCAGCGATTTGCAAGCTTATAACTCCGGACCATGCCGTGAAAAATCGGGGAACCCTGGGTAAATTATTTCACACCCTCACCCCCAAAAAAAGCGACGGTAATCTTTGATAAGTGATCCGGAATATCGTAAAGAATCTGTGATTCGTAGTCAACTGTCTAAGTGTGCAATAAGATGGTGCTGTATGTTCCTGTTGACTATGCAACAAACCACCACCAGTCTACAGTAGGGATGGGACACTATGAAAATGTCATATCACGATTATTGGGACAAAAGAAATCTCAATTTACGATATTATCACGATAATCAAAATCCATTATCCTGGGGCGGAACATTTTCCCAAAAATTGCTGACAAATAGCAGACAAATATAGCTGACAAAAAGCTCACAACGTGTTCTAAGCTTGTAGATCGGCTATTTTTTGGCAAAGACATTTGATAGAGAGTGAAAAAAAGACTGTATCAAGTACGTATATTATAAGTACATTTACCAATTATAGAGGGTTTTAGTGGTACCAGATATGCAGCTTGGCAAATAAAAGGTGAATTGACCCCAGTGCATGACGGAGGACGATATCACGATGAATTCAATCTCCACAATTATCGTGTGTGTAGGACCGATTGGGCCTTGGTCATTAGAGAGCTTCATAATCTAGATAGAAAATACATATTGTACTGTAGGTGGTCCGGTTCAAACACACACACTGAATGATAGCGCTTGCATCTGTGTGTGTGTGTGTGTGTGTGTGTGTGTGTGTGTGTGTGTGTGTGCGTGCGTGCGTGGGCGCACGTGCATGCGTGTGTGTGCGTGCGTGAATTCAGTAACAGCGGTGGTTGATGTATAATGCAGTGTTTGGCTGGTCTAAAGTTTCCTCTGTCTGCGCTGAGTTTCCATAAACATTGCACGCACGCGCACACACACACACACACACACACACACACACACACACACACACACACACAACATGCACACGCACGCACGCGCACACACACGCACACACACGCACACACATGTAGACAACTGTAGATTTCTCTACAAAATAGCAGCACAACAGTTAGTACATAAATAAATACACACATACCACACATGCAGAAGTATGTAAACACTTGCTAAAGACGGGTGTTGCGTTTCCTCTATAGAAAGTGTGCGTCTATAGGAAGACAGACTGCGGCGTCTATAATTAGACACCGCTTAACTTTTACAGCCACATCCTCTCTCTCTCTCTCTCTCTCTCTCTCTCTCTCTCTCTCTCTCTCTCTCTCTCTCTCTCTCTCTCTCTCTCCCTATCTCTCTCTTTCTCCCCTCAGTCTGGTTACACATGTTAAAAAATGAATCCATGTGGTTGCATTAATTGCACGGCACATTCTCGGATTTGACTGTGAAGCAGAATCAAGTACCCCTCGAATACTGTTAACTCAAGAGGTGGATATGAATAGAGTAGACATGTGAAATAAGTGATTGGAGAGCGACGGAGACAGAAGCGACGTCCAACGCAATGATTCAAATACAAATTGATACAAATTCCACAATGACAATGTGTTGTGTCTTTGCGCCCTGAAATCGCGTATAACATGACAAACTGTTGTTTACAGTGTCAGCCATGTCAGCAACAGACGCTTCCAGGGGTGTCGCACAGAATTCTGGGCCCTGGGTACAAGGATTCACTCACATTGTGTGCTTTAACTATTGAAAAATCAAACCTCGGTTCGAAGTGGAGCGGTGAATCTGAGCAGCTATACTGTGTGTGTGTGTGTGTGTGTGTGTGTGTGTGTGTGTGTGTGTGTGTGTGTGTGTGTGTGTGTGTGTGTGTGTGTGTGTGTGTGTGCCTGCACAACAGCGCCCCTCCTTTAACATTTGTGGCCACTCAAGGTATTGCCAGGCTACGGACATAGCCAGCCACATAGCCACATAGCCACATAGCCAGCCACAGACATACCTGTCTATTGGGAGCGCTTTCACCGCTCCAAAAATAGCAGATATACAAGCTCACAGTGCGGCACTGAGTGCCACGCTGCGAGCTTGTATATCTGCTATTTTTGAAAAATTGTGAAAATATTTGAAATCCTTCTAAGGTTTTTTTTTTAAAACCTACGTTTCTATGTCAGTGGTGCTCAAACTTTTTCATGTGAAGGACCCCCACAATGATATGCATTTGGCCACGGACCCCCATCTCAAAATATTTAGTTCCAGGGACCCCCATGGAAGCAAAATTCGAGTCACAAATGTTCGCTTAAAAAATACATATACTCAAAGATAAGCACACTTTTTCACGACTTTTCAAAAATAGCAGATCTACAAGCTCGTATATCTGCTATTTTTCAATAGCTAAAGTATAAAATAATTAAGGCCCCTCCACCTTGGGCCCTGGTAACTCAGTCCCACTCCCCCCCCAGCCCCCCCCCCCCCCCTTGTGGACGCTTCTAAATACAGGAACCCTGCGAGACATCCCATAAACACCAGGGATCGTCGCCGTGGCAACCGAGGGGGGCCCTCTCCGCGCTGACAGGAAGCTGTGTCTATAAAAGCACAACAATGACTGAAACAGTCACTTCCTGTTTCGGAGCCGAGTTTAGACTAATTTCCTCCTCCTCCTCGCCAGTTTGCCCTCTCCTCTCCCTTCTCTCCTTTTCTTGTCCTCTATCCCTCCCTCTCCTCTCATCCCTTCTTCCCCTCAGTGTTGTTTTTGACGGCACATTTTGATTTAGTTTTAGTCATAGTCTTTTGAATAAAATGTCTTTTAGTTTTAGTCATAATTTAGTCACCTGAAAAGTATTAGTTTGAGTCTATTTTTTGTCGACTATATATCATACGTTTTTAGGCGACTATAGATCTACTAAATCTACAGACTTATTATACACTTGGTTGTGTGCCGAAAATAGAAGATCTACAAGCTCACAACGCGTCGCGCTGCGACTGAGAGTAGATCTGAGAGCTATCAAACATGAAATGACTCTCTTCTCCACTAGACCCTCCCTAACATTTTAGTCTAGTTTTTATTTTGTTGACGAAATTGCCAATATATTTAGTCTTAGTTTTAGTCATCACGGCTTAGTTTTTATTTAGTTTTCATTACATTTTTGTCATAGTTTTAGTTCAGGGGGAAAGACCATTTAGGTTGAATAAGCTTTATTGACAAGAATGGCACCATACATACAACAAAGACGCTTACAGATAAGCAGCATACTGAAGCAGCATATAAATGTCATAAGCAGAAAGGCGTGATATATGCGGCATATCTAAACTACAAGCGGAACCTTAGAGTGGCCATGGATTCGGCCCTCGGATCGATGTACCGCGGCCACGATAAATGTTTATATATATCGTGGTTTAAGCTCTCCGCGGTCACATGATCCGAGACCCCCAGCAGGGATAAGCCTAATCCAGAGGTGGAGTTGGGGAAGGAGGTGGGGCAGCGTTGAGTTTAGCAACTGAAACTAAGCAGTGGTAACTCTCCTAAAGTATTCTGGGTAAGAGGGGCCGGGGGTACTAGCCCCCGCCCACCTGGGGCGCGCACGCACGCACACACACACACACACACACACACACACACACGCACACACACACACACACACACACACACACACACACACACACACACACACACACACACACACACACACACACACACACACACACACACACACACATGCAGAAATGGAAAACTAGCAGGTAAAGATCGACAGGGGAGTACTGCATCTAAGACTGAACATAACTCCAGTGTCGAATGGCTTTCCCACATTAGCATTGGAGCTTTTGTATGTGTGTGTGTGCACGTGTGTGCGTTCGTGCTTGTTATGAAGGTAAACTTGGCACATATAACCCTGATTAGGGTGCTCAAACGTTTTCATGTGAAGGACCCCCAAAATGATATGTATTTGGCCACGGACCCCCATCTCAGAATATTTACTTCCAGGGACCCCCCCAGAAGCACAATCTGAGTTACAAATGTTAGCTTAAAAAAATACATATATCCAAAGATCTGCACACATTTTCATGACAAAATAGCAGATCTACAAGCTCGCAGCGCGGCACTCGGTGCTGTGCTGTGAGCTTGTATATCTGCTATTTAATCCAGGCCCCTCCACCTTGGGCCCTAGTAACTCAGTCCCACCCCCCCCCCCCCCCTTGTGACGGCCCTGGTTTCCAGTAACGCAGGCTTATGTCCAGGTTTTGACAGAGAAAATCTCAGCTAAGCCTTTGTTTGGCTGGGATGTAACGGGAATCCATTGGTTGGTCTAAGGAGGTCGGTAATCGGTCAATTCAAACTTTTGTTTTGTCTTGGGGTGTGTGTGATGTTTTTATTAACAGTGTCAAATTTTCAAACAGTTAGTTTGATTGCGACCGTCAGGTCGCAGTTACTATCAAAACCTCCACCGGCTGTCTGTCAGTCAGTCACGTCACGTCACACTTTTCCCCTACTCATATCTCCACCACCGTTGACCCTATCCATGCCAAAGTTGTGAGCTTGTAGATCGGCTATATTCGGTAAAGAGCTTTGGTGTAGAGGGGAAAAAGAGCATACTAAGTACAGAGTGAAAGGTCTATTAAATGTATTATGTATTGACGGTTCAAGTGGTTAAATATCCGAAAACACAAATTTACATGAATCCAAAATACACCGATGATTGTGCTGTTAAACGATGAAACTAAATGGAATCTGGGGGTCCCTAGCTGCTTTATCTCTCTCTCAGCCTAAGGGGTCCTCAGCCTGAAAACGTTGAAGACCCCTGATCTAGGAATTGACTGTGTGATCAGGTTGATTTCCAAGTTAGAGCTTCATATCATCATGTGTGTGGTGCTGTTGGTGAATGTGAGATCACAGAGAACGGCGCACAGTAGAATTCTCTCCGTTCACTTATCCGCTTGTAACTCTCGAGCGTGTTCAGATGTAACCAAATGGACCCGGTGTGTGTGCTGTGTATGGTGTGTTGGAGTACAGACACACATGTAGGGCTGTCACCATTATTAATCGCAATTATTTGAGGTAATTACAATTATTTTGCATAATCGTCATAATCGTTTCCATGTTGAGAAATGTTAATATGGTTACCAAACACTTTCAAAAAGTAGTGGAAATAGCAGATCTACAAGCTTGTGAGCTTGTAGATCGGCTATTTCCATTATCGATGTTCTTTTTCAAGTATAAAGTTGTCAAATATGTCAGTAATTTCTTTGTATATTTAGGTTATGTGTCATATCTACTGTACCATGTGCAACTTCAAAGCCTACAAGCCAAACAGAAATGTAATTGTTGACGACAAAAACACAATTAAATCGTTAATCGCGGTTATTTGAGTGACGATTAATCGTCACGTAAAACGTCATAATCGTGACAGCCCTACTCTTGAGCGCGTCCAGATGTAACCAAATGGACCCCGCCGCTGTGTGTGTGCTGTATATGGTGTGTTTTGTGAAGCCGTTGGGAGTACAAACACACATGGAGAGAGTTCAGAGTTGCTCCATCAGTCTTGTGCAACACAGGATCTCTAAGTTTAGACCGCATCACATGATATACTCTCTGTCCCCCCCCCCCCCCCACTCCAGGGGTGTCGCACCAAACTCTGGGCCCTGGGTACGAGGATTCACTGCGGGCCCCCCTCCATGAATGTTCTTCATAGCGGGAGGGGGGGGGGTTTACCGCGCTGTAAGCTTGTAGATCTGCTATGTTTTGAAAAATCGTGAAGGTTTGTGCAAGTCTTTGAATATTTCAAATCCTTCTAAGGTTTCTTGAAAAACCTATGTTTCCCATCTCAAAATATTTAGTTCCAGGGACCCCCCAGATGCAAATTTGTAGTTTTTTAGTTTGCTTAAAAAAATACATATATATATATATATACATATATATATACAAGCTCGCAGCGCGGCACTCGGTGCCACGCTGTGATTTTTCAATAGCTAAAGTACAAAATAATTCCAGGCCCCTCCAACTTTAGGCCCTAGTAACTCAGTCCCACTCCCCCCCCCCCCTTGTGACGCCCCTGCCCCCCCTCTCTCACTCCCTCTCTCCGTTTCTTTCATCCTCTCTCTCTCTTCATGCTCTCTCTCTCTCTCTCTCTCTCTCTCTCTCTCTCTCTCTCTCTCTCTCTCTCTCTCTCTATCTTTCTCCATCGCACTCTCTTCGCAATCTCGTCTGTCTTTTCTGTCCCAAACTCGTTTGCTCTCTCTCTCTCCATCTCTCACTTTCGCTTTCTGTCTCTCTCTCTGTCTCTCACTCTCTTTCTCCATTCTCTGTCATTCCTCTCTTCTCTCGCCACCACGTTTCAGTCCTCTTTCCCTCTCTTCTTGTCTCTCCCTCCTTCGCTCCGAGGAATCTACAGCTGTCAACCCCCGCCCCCCTACCCCAGCAGCTGGACAGACAATTCACAGTGTGTCTTTAGTGTGTGTGTGTGTGTGTGTGTGTGTGTGTGTGTGTGTGTGTGTGTGTGTGTGTGTGTGTGTGTGTGTGTGTGTGTGTGTATGTGTGGATTGCCTCGTTTGTCTCAGCAAGCTATTTATGGTGTTTCTCGTAGCCTAGCGCTAACAGTACTCTCGAGTATACAGGCTAGCGCGCATGGTTGTCATTAAGTTGGAAGTGCAGCAATGTGTGTGTGTGTGTGTGTGTGTGTGTGTGCGTGTGTGTGTGCGTGCGTGCGTGCGTGCGCGCGTGCGTGCGTGCGTGCGTGTACTTTACTTTACTTTATTTCAGGGGTCTTCAACAGGGGGTCCGGGACCCCTAGGGGGTCCTCAGAGTTACTACAGGGGGTCCTCCAAATCTTTGAGTGAAAGAAGTTTTTTATTTTCTTTTTTTATATTAACCACTTGACTGTGTCATATTCTGAGATCTTTAGCCAAAAATAGCAGATCTACAAGCTCACAACGCCTCGCGCTGCGATGCTTGTAGATCGGCTGTTTTCGGCAAAGAGGTTTGGTGTAGAGGAGAAAAGGAGTAGACTAAGTTCAAGAGGTTCAATATTTGAAAACACAAATTGACATGAATCCAAAATACACTGATGATTGTGCTGTCAAACGATGAAACTATATGGAATCTATGAACAGGTTGTGGGGGTCCCTGCTTCATCTCTTTCTCAACTAAGAGGTCCCCGGCGGCCCGGCCTGAAAACGTTGAAGACCCCTGCTTTATTTGTTTATTGTGACAGGACACAGCATATTAATGTACGCTTCATATGGATGTAATGTAAATACCTGTGAGGACCATGATGTTGCACAAGAGAAAAGATAGATAGATAGGTAGGTAGGCAGACAGACAGACAGACAGACAGACAGACAGACAGACAGACAGACAGACAGACAGACAGACAGACAGACAGACAGACAGACAGACAGACAGACAGACAGACAGACTGACTGACTGACTGACTGACTGACTGACTGACTGACTGACTGACTGACTGACTGACTGACTGACTGACAGACAGACAGACAGACAGACAGACAGACAGATAGATGGCAAGGCACAATAAAAAAGAATATAAACACCAGTAAGACTCCCTAATGAGGAGATAAGCGACCGTCAGGTTGCAGCGTGATTTTAGGGCAAAATTTGTAGGAGCAGTGTCCAAAAATGTGTTTGAAAAAATCGGCCTGATGGTGGCGCTATATGGGACAGATCAATGTTGATGACATGAGTGTGGACATACTGTGTACCGATTTGCGTGATTTCAGGGCAAAATCTGTAGGAGTAGTGTCCAAAAATGTTATATACCGGTATATAAAGTGACAACACATTCGATGGTCATAAGTGACACACACAAAAACGCAATGCAAAAAGCACAACTTAACTCTTACTGTGCCAATCCCGAACTAGTTCGGCTTTATTTGTCCTTATCAGGGTGCCGATCCCGAACTAGTTCGGCTTTAAAAAATATATATACATATATATATAAAAAAAAAATGTTTCGCGCTGCCGATATTTACCATCCACTCCAATGCAATCCAGGATCTTTAGAACTCATTTTCTCTGTTCCATGCATATCCATGCATGGTGCAAGGTTTAATCATGGCTAAATCGCCGAAAATAGGGCTTCTAAAATGCTTGGTAGCCAATAGCTAACTTCAAGCTAACTTCATCCTGTTCCTGTACATGCACAAAAGAAAGTGTTCAGGCGAGTCATGGCAGCGCACGGCTTGTGCATATACCATGCAGCGCTTGTCTATGTAGGATTCTATGGCCATTGGGCGCCCTCTAGTGGTGAAAAGGTGGCATTGAAAGAGTTAACAAAGCAGTGCCAAACAAAAGTGTACAGTCAATGCTGGTTAGTGCAACACAAGTATCACGCCTCCATATCAACACAGCAATAGTACTCAGTTCAACCAACACAACCCAATAGTGCAGGGCCAAAAATAAGTGTCCATAGTCAGTGCAAAAAAATCAAGAATAAAAAAAAGGAAGAATATAAAAAGCAAGAAAGGGTGTCACAGCAAGACGCCACAAGCAACCCTCCCTTGGAAAGTATTTAGAGGTCAGAGTCAGTTCAACCTTGTATGTCCAAAAGCATTCGTTTTGTATTTATCATTTAAAAAATGAACTAAACTAGTGAAAACAGCCGATCTACAAGCACACAACGCCTCGCACCACGAGGCGTTGTGTGCTTGTAGATCTGCTCTTTTCACTACTTTTGTGCGACGGCCTTGTCTGATGAAGCAGGGCTTTTACTTGGCGAAAAAACGTACACATTTGAAACTTGGAGATACGAGGTTTCTGCCCGACACTGACGTTATGTTCCAGTAGTGTAAGGTAACAGACAAACAAAAGGTTGTTTTAAGTAAAAAGAAAAAAAATAATAATAATTTGGGGAGTTAGGCTCATTCAGGTTGGGTTTAGTGTTAAAGGGGAACTAGGCAAGCACAAACACATTCCCCCCCTCCTCCCCTCTATGACAGGCATCAAACAGGCAGCTGTCTTTGATGCTTTCAATTGATTCGAGAGATCACTAACGAGCACTTGACACTTTTATGGAGAAATCAATTACCTCAGTGCACAACCCCCTTTGAAGATCAAAGGGAGCAATTAAGAGCTCTGGCTGAGCTCCCCCCCTCCCCTAAAAGGTTTGAACGTCAACATAAACAGTGCAACAGAACCAAAACACAGCCAGGGGGATGTCTTTCTGCAAGGAAACACCAAAGCACAATAATATAGTGACTGATAGGGGAATGACTGCAAAAAATGTACATATCATATACATTAAAAATCCCCTTTAAAGGGACCCAGCAAGCAGGGTCAGGACCTGGACCAATCAGTGATGTCTCGATTGGGGCCAGATCAAGTCAAACCTTGACTAGTCAGCTCTGGCCCAGAATATCCCCTGATTTCAACCGACATAAATCCTGCCCACGAAAACGGACGAGGGTCTGTTCGAGGGTCTGTTCGAGGCCAGATAAATATCATATAGTCAGATATGTCCCAGAATATAACCTTACATGCTCATATTTCAACTAACATTACAAACAACTAGAAGCTGGGCCGCCCTTCGGGCGGCCCAGCGTCTAGTCGGCGACCTGGCCAACTCGGAACAATGTAAATAGGGAATGAATGCCCCGCCCTTTAATGCAAACCCCATTATACCTGTTTTCATAGGACCCGTTTTGACCATCTGTCTGCCTGTGTCCATTTATGCCCATATATGGAGTTATCTGTATCTGTCTGTCTGTATGTCGCTGTCCATTTTATGTCCATATATGGAGATCACTGCAGTTATAGTTCTGGGTCCATTTTATGCCCATATATGGAGATATCTGTCTATCTGCGTCCATTTTATGCCCATATATGGAGTATCTGTCTGTGCCTCCAACTGTGTTGCAGACACAGTGCCGGTTCCCCCTTTAATGCAAACCTCATTATACCTGTTGTCATAGGACCCGTTTTGAACATCTGTTTGCCTGTGTCCATTTATGCCCATATATGGAGATATCTGTATCTGTCTGTCTGCGTCCATTTTATGCCCATATATGGAGATCTTTGACCATCTGTTTGCCTCTGTCCATTTATGTCCATATATGGAGATATCTGTATCTGTCTGTCTGCAATCCATTTTATGCCCATATATGGGGGCATTCATTTTATGCCCATATATGGAGAACGCGCGTGCCCGTGGGACGAACGGTTCTCGAGATACGCGGATTACATACATACATACACACTCACAGAGATGTTTTGTTGACTCATGTGGCGTACGTGATGTCAGAGCCTTTTATGAAGTGATGTCACAATGAGTCAGAGCTTTCGCCGATTTCCTCCGGAACAGCCTGATGTCAACAATCAACCAAATAAACCAACAATCAAATAAGTAGATTCCGAACGTTTCGCGCCAGTTCGGGAAAACCGCGCGTCGGGTCGGGTCGAGACCCGGCACTGCACTCCGTGCCGCGGCGGGGAACGCGCGTGCCGAATCTGAAGCCGGTGGGACGAACGGTTCTCGAGATACGCGGATTACATACACGCAGACACGCAGAGACTTCTCGCATTTATAGATAGATAACAATAATCCATAAGGCCATATGACGTCCTGGTAATGACGTCAAGATCATCCCCATATGGTCTGTGATCTGGCCGAGTTCTGAACGTCACCGGAGGACGTTATAATAACGTCATCATTACGTCATTTGGCTTGCAGGAGATAGTTCACTCCCAAAATGTATTTTTCTTTTCTTTTTTTCAATCAATTACTCACCCCATGCAGACCTGGATTCACAGATATTGCCAAATTCCTACATCAATAATCTGAGGAGAATGTTTGTGTCTCCATAGGGAACAAAAGGCATCACTTTGTGTCTCCATTGGGAACCACTGCTGGTCATTAATATTAAATTATATTAAATGATTGGCTTAGGAATGCGACAAAAACTAAAGAATATCCACGAGTCTCCATGGGGTGAGTAATCGACAGGAACAACGTAATTTTTGGGGTGAATTTAAGATTAGACATTTAGAGGTTATGATTTGGGGATGGAGTTATGCCTGATGTATAGTTATAGTTGGATGTCTGTCTGAGTCACCCAGGCCTTAGGATAAAGACTGAGGGAGGAAATGATAAAAGTGGCATTTATGAAGATGTTTTTATGTCCTCGTATTATAATAATAACAAGGTGTGTGTATGTTAGTGTGTGTGTGTGTGTGTGTGTGTGTGTGTGTGTGTGTGTAGAAGGGATTTATAACGATGACAGGTGTTGGTAAAGGGGGAATTGTTTCCAGCAATAGAGTGGAACGCTGTTTTAATGCTAGCAAGACCGCTGCTTACCGTTCACTACATGAATGAATCAACATTACGACTGCCCCTGGAGTCACTCACACACACACACACACACACACACACACACACACACACACACACACGCATTACGTAAACATTCCTTATACGCTTATCATTCTCCAGCTCCGGCAAGTGTTGAAATTAGCCTGAAGCCTGAAACTACACTCGACGGACTGCATAGCGTGTGAACAAACGCACGCACGCACGCACGCACGCACACACACACTCACTGAGTGACTTCTAACTTTTTCACAATATTCTTTTTCCTCACATGTGTGCGTCCGTACGTGCATGTGTAGTCGTGTAGTGGCTTTTGCGTATTGTAAGCTACAGATTCTGGCAAATACCTAGACCAGGGGTCTTCAACGTTTTCCGGCCGGGGGCCCCTTAGTTGAGAGAGAGATGAAGCAGGGACCCCCAAAACCAATATAGTTTCATCGTTTGACGGCACAATCATCAGTGTATTTCGGATTCATGTCAATTTGTGTTTTCAAATATTTAACCTCTTGAACTTAGTCTGCTCTTTTCCCCCTCTACACCAAACCTCTTTGCCGAAAATAGCCGGTCTACAAGCTCACAACGCCTCACAGCAGCGAGGCGTTGTGAGCTTGTAGATATTTTTGGCTAAAGTTCTCAGGATATGACGCTAGGGTTCAAGTGGTTAATATAAAAAAGGAGAAGAAAAAGATTCTATCACACAAAGATGTGGGGGACCCCTGTTGAAGACCCCTGACCTAGAGAGTAGCAAGAAACTTAAATATCGGTAAAGGTTTCTTTAACAGACACACACAGGAACGATCCGAAAATGAAAAACGCAAGAAACCGAAATTTGTTTTTAGAACACAAACGACGTGAGCAGAAATACATGACTTCCTCAAAAAGAAACGAAATGGGTCACTTATATCACATGCAGAACCACAGATGGAGGCGTATTCAACGCCAGATTTCATGCATTAACCTTTACACAGTTAAAACCCTCAGTCTCAATGTGTCCATTCTTGTAACTCTGAGTGTACAAACGTAACCAAATGGACCCGTATAAGGGTAAACTAACATTGAGGATTTTACGGTGCAGAATGTGACTGTGTGTCACACAACCTCAAACCCTTCCAGGAATGAAACTCGCTGAAGAACAACGTGACCTGTTAGCAGCCGAGCTGTCCACCTCCAATGACCCACTGGAGCCTTTCACTGACCAACAGCTAGGGCTGTCACCATTATGACATTTTACATGACGATTAATTGTCACTTAAATAATTGCGATTAACAATTTAATTGTGTTTCTGTCGTTGACAATAAATGGTAAATGGTGCATTTATATAGCGCTTTTATCAAGTGTGGGGCCTTAAGGGGAGCAAACGCCCACAAAACTGTCCACTAAACCATCGTTTTCTGGGGCCATTTGTAGCCCAAGGAATGTTTTTGTTGCAAAACAAATACTTGCAATGGATTCAGCATCATGACAAACCCCTATAGTTAGACCCCTCACATCCTACTTAAATACCCAGAAAAAGAAAAAAATATGTTTTTCTGGGTATTTTCCTCCTGTATAGAAAGTCGATGGGAGCCCAACTTGATTTGGCCACTGTGGCGACCCCGAAGGTCGCAAACTCGGGCGCCCTAGCTAAATCATTAGAGCATGCCCTGGGCTACATCTGTGCAAAATTTGGAGCTTTAAGACAAATTTGCACGAAATTAGCATTTGCTCCCCTTAAGGCCACACACTACAAGGCGCTTTACATAGATTGCACACATTCATACACCGGTGGCGGAGGAAACCATGCAAGGCACCAAACTCACCGGGAGCAATCAAGGGTTCAGAGTCTTGCTCAAGGACTCTTCGACATTAACTCAGGGGGAGCCCGGATTCTAACTGGGAACCCTTCGGGAACCCTTTGTGCTCTAAACAGTTTCTCTAACCTTTTAGGCTTTGAAGTTGCACATGGCAATCATGACACATAACCTAAATATACAAAGAAATTACTGACATATTTGACAACTTTATACATGACAAAGAACATTGATAGTGGAAATAGCCGATCTACAAGCTCGTAAATCTGCTATTTCCACAATTTTTTATATATATATATGAACATTTTTCAACATGGAAACGATTATGGCGATTATGAAAAAGAATCGCGATTATGTCAAATAATCGCGATCAGACGATCATGTAATAATCGTGACCACCCTGTATACACATATCACCAAATGGACCCTCCTCACACTCCCAAAGTTACAATAACATTCGGGGGTTGTACTGTGTGTGGTAATCCCTGGCGGCTGCGTTGTTGTGTGTTGGCTGCAGGTTGAGTTGCAGCAGAGTTCAGGGTGAGAGGATTAAGATGACTTCATCGTTTGTCAGAATGCTCTGGTGTGTGAGTGAACACCCTCCAGCTGCACCCCGACACACACACACACACACACACACACACACACACACACACACACACACACACACACACACACACACACACACACACACACGCACACACACGCGCGCGCACACTCACAGCCACACGCACACACTGGTTTCCCAACATCAAACACATTCTCTGCATAGCCCTAAGCAGATAAAAAACACTCAACAGAGCAGCACACTCAAAGGAACACTCCCTATCCTTGCTCTGACACACACACACACACACACACACACACACACACACACACACACACACACACACACACACACAGAAACGCGCGCGCGAGTGCACGCACACACCAACGGCCCCCTATCATCAGACACAACACACCTGCCTCTCACCACACTAATGTTTGACTGCTAAGAAAAACAAACATTAGTGACAAATTTCTGGCAGTGTGTGTGTGTGTGTGTGTGTGTGTGTGTGTGTGTGTGTGTGTGTGTGTGTGTGTGTGTGTGTGTGTGTGTGTGTGTGTGGTAAAATAGATCATTCTTTAAGTCAGTTTGATCCTGCCCTGACATGGGTGGGGTTCGCATAAAATACAAATGCCAGGAAGTTTACACAATGTGTGTGTGTGAGTGAGTGTGTGCGTGTGTGTGCGTGCGCATGTGTCTTTTTTTAGTAACGATGAGCATTAATGCAACAGTTTCCTCAGTGTTACAGTCAGAATACGAACTGTCAAAACATTTCTACCACTTGAGCCACCCAGCATAACTATTCTGGGGAACATGAAAAATGCTGAACGATATTTTGTACAGCGGGCAAAAAGAGATCACACAAATACAAATGCAAGAATGGGTGTCACACTTGGGCCTTTGACAATAAGTTGGAAGGATTGAATACCGTAACGTGTTGGCTTAACCAATTTAGGCCTAGAATTATTGAATGCTTTAACTATTTAAAAATAGCTAAATCACAAAAAATCATGAACATTTGTCCAAATCTTTGAATATCTAATTTTGAAAGTGAACATTTGTAACTCAAATATTTGCTTCTGGGGGGGTCCCTGATACAAAATATTTTGAGTCGGGGGTCGGCGGCCAAATACATATAATTCTAGTGGTCCTTGACATGAAAGAGTTTGAGAACCACTGACGTAGAAACGTGTTTTTCAAAAAAACATTAGAAGGATTTAGAAGACACTTATTGAATCGGGTCAAAATCGGGTCAAAATTAAAATGTTAACATTTTTCAAAAATAGCAGATTGTGAGCTTGTAGATCTGCTATTTTTTAATAGTTAAAGCATAAAATAATAACACACAAATAATGTGTGCCTGTTCTGAATGGGTTTAAAGAATGAAGTTCAATAACACACCGTAAATCTCTCTATGTATGAACTAATGAATGAATGTTACTTTAACCAACAAATAATTAAGCTCATGAAACAACACAGTCTTAAGTTGGTGACAGACTTATAGCCACCTAAAAGAACAACAAGTGACATGAAAGGCTTTTCTTGTTGACAAAGACCGATAGCAGACATGTGCTTATCAGAAATCAGCCTGCAACCTCGCTCCGTGTCTAAAAAAAGACCAAGGTAGGCGCCACGATTTTTGACCAAACTTTTGACCGAACCCGAATGGCACATTTCACACTGGATTTGAACTCCGGTTATGTCACATCACAACACCAGTAAGACTCCCTAATCGGGAGATAAGCATCCGTCAGCTCACATGTACAGTACTCTATACAACACTTTGCGTGATTTTAGGGCAAAATCTGTTGGAGCAGTGTCCAAAAATGTGTTTGAAAAAATCGGCCCGGCCTAACACTAGCGACTTTAAAGAGGTGGTGCCATGATTCCCCCCCCCCCCCCCCCCTCTAAAGCATGATTATCAGGTATTATGATTATACTAGGAGGAAGATTTTTTTCCAAAAAAGTATACAGAAAGAGTTAAAATTGGGTTTTTATGTGGCCACACCCCCAGTTCATTAATTATGCATGGATGGCATGGTGGGTGGTGACCCAGCTGATATAGCCACACCCCACAGTGTTGGGTGAATGGCAATTGGGGAGGAGTTGATACTGTGACACACTTAGTATCTGTGTTTTTTAACTGACACTTTTGACCACAAGGGGCAGCCTCCAAGCGAAAACAAACAAATACTAAGAGAATACATCATTTCTCAAAAAAAAAAAAAACACATCAGGGGGTCTAATGAAGTACTTTCAACCTCCTAGACACATGAAAAACAGAAAAAGTACAAAACTATGGGACCACCTCTTTAAAGTCTCATGGAGTGTTTCTCCCACAAAGTGTCAACACGAATGACAGTGTTTAGAATGTAGGCCGAGATGCAGTGGTGGAAAAAGTACAATTTTTAGGCATTTAGCAGATGCTTTTAATCCAAAGCGACTTACGATAAGTAGGTAATACATCAATATAATAAGCAAGATAATATGTCAGTACATCAACAACAATATAACAAGGCATAGGAATATCAATCTAGAAAAAACAATGACATACAGTAGGTAGACCACGCACCTAATCAGTAAAAAAAAAAAACTTTTCTAAAACCTAAAAATGCTATCTAGCTTCATGTATGGTCTCTGAGGGAAGGGGAAAAGTATCAATACTGCATTGTAAAGGTTCTCTGTTACAAGTAGAAGTCCAGAATTCAAAATGTATTTGAGTAAAAGTACAAAAGTATTGGCAAAGAAATGTACAGTACTTTTTAAAGTACTAAAAGTAAAAGTACAAACTGTTTGAAAATAGCAGATCTACCTGCTCACAACCTAGATCGGCTATTTTCTAAATAGCCAAGGTATACAATAGGGCTCAAGCGGTTTATGTATGTTTTAATTTATATGAGCAAAGTAACCAGTAACTAATAGTTTTCAAATAAATGCAGTGGAGTAAAAGTACAACATTTGGATCCCAGATGTAGTGGAGTAGAAGTAAAAGCATTGGAATTTGGTAAAGTACAAATACCTCAAAACTGATCTCAAGTACAGCACTTAAGTAAAAGTTCTTATAGTTACTTTACCACTACCGGGATGTGCTAAAAACACACTGCAAGGCACGACGGGGACAATCTGTGCTAGCGAGTCAAAATGAGCCCAGTGTGGTCCGTTTAGGTCAGGGCGAGGATTGTTCCTGCCAGTAACTGTGGTGTTTATACACGGCTAGCGGAACACAAGTCGACGGGGGAACACGTCGCCGCGCAACAGCGGCCCTATATATCTGACAAGAGAAGGCCTGCTATTAGCGCAGCGCTACATAGACGTTAGCACGCAAATATGTACATAATGACACCTTACTGACAGCTCTACATCTGCTTACATTCCCCTTCTCCTCGCCTTTAAATGCTCTCTCTCTCTCTCTCTCTCTCTCTCTCTCTCTCTCTCTCTTTCTCTCTCTCTCTCTCTCAGGGGTTTCGCACCAAATTCTGGGCCCTAGCTTACAAGGATTCCCTCACATTTTGTGCTTTAACTATTGAAAAATCGTGAAAATGTGTGCAAGTCTTTGAATATTTCAAATGCTTCTGAGTTTTTTTTTTTTTTTTAAACGATGTTTCTATGTCAGAGGTGCTCAAACTTTTTCACGTGAAGGACCCCCAAAATGATAAGTATTTGGCCTAACCCCATCTCAAAACATTTAGTTCCAGGGACCCCGTGGAAGCCAAATTTGAGTTACAAATGTTCGCTTGAAAAATACATATTCAAAGATTTGCACACATTTTCACGACTTTTCAAAAATAGCTTGTATATCTGCTATTTCTCAATATCTAAAGTATAGATGGTACCCCTGCTCTCTCTCTCTCTCTCTCTCTCTCTCTCTCTCTCTCTCTCTCTCTCTCTCTCTCTCTCTCTCTCTCTCTCTCTCTAGCTCAAATAGCTTTATATATCTCTGTGTCCCTATTTTTCTCTCTCGCCATCTCAGACTCTGTTTCTGTCTCTGATTACCTTTCTCCCCCCTCTTTTTTCCTCTGCCTTTCTCTCTCTCTTTGTATCTCATTGTCTATCTCTAATTACCCCCCCCCCCCTCCCTCTCTATCTCTCTAATTCACAGGCTGTTTTAATAGGATGGCACGTTGCCCAAAGCAGGTTATAAAATCAATCCAGCGATAAATATCTGTCTCTCTCTTTCTGTCACAATCTTCTGTCCATCTGTGTGTCTAACCGTCTAATTTATGCCTCGGTGAAAGACTTGAAATTGAAAATATGTTTTTGTAGAATGACAGTGATATTCATTTGAATTGATATATCGTCACTGTCTCGTACAAACCTCATATATCCATGTTTCGACATGTGTGTTAACCTTGTAGATTGGCTATGTTTTGCTATTATATGAAAAAGGTTAAGTGTGTGCGTTCATGGGCTGTACTGTAAATATTGAAGGTAATATATAGCCAGCACACAAAGAAATTTACATATTTACATATAGTTTTTTTTATTTTGATAGAGACAACAGACGCGTTTCAACCTATTAGGTTGAAACGTGTGCCTTCCTAAAGCGCGTGCCTTCCTCTGCGCTGAGGAAGACCTACTAGGTTGAAACGTACATTGCGGTGCCTTAAGCCTTTTATTTAACCTGGAGTGACATTTCTCTCACTTTATAAACATAAATATTGAACCAATGAAAAGTATTAATAAGAACTTGTGACTAAATAACAACTACATTGGATTAGGGATGGGACGATAAGCGATATTATTGTTTATCGTGATAGAAACACTCCCGATAATCGTATCGTGGAGATTTAATTTATCGTGATATCGTCCTCTGTCTGGGATCAATTCACCTTTTATTTGCCGAGCTGCATATCCGGTACCACTTAAAACCCTATATTAGTAAATCACACTTTTAATAAATGTACTTGATACAGTCTTTTTTCACTCTCTACCAAATCTCTTTGCCAAAAGAAATAGCCGAAATACAAGCTCACAGCGCGTCATGTTGCGACGCATTGTGAGCTTGTAGATCTGCTATTTTTTTTTTTTTTTGCAGAATGTTCCGCCTTCAGGATAATGGATGTTGGGGATTTTTTGGTTATCGCGAGAATACCGTAAATCAGGATTTCTTGGGTCACGATAATCGTGATATGACATTTTGATATCGTCTTTGTCGGGCAGAAACCTTGTATCTCCAAGTTTCAAATTTGTACGTTATTTCGCAAAGTAAAGCCCTGCTTCATCATACAAGGCCGTCGCACAAAAGTAGTGAAAACAGCAGATCTACAAGCACACAACGCCTCGCGGTGCGAGGCGTTGTGTGCTTGTAGATCGGCTGTTTTCACTAGTTTAAATCGTTTTTAAAATGATAAATACAAAACGAACGGTTTTGGACATACAAGGTTTCCACCCGACGACGGCGATATGGTCCCATCCCTCCATTGGATCCATTGGAAGACACGCTATTATTTTCCACTTCCTGAAAAGTTTCCACCCGGCGACAGCAACAATATGTTGACACCGTTCTTGTTTTCTTTTCAGTTTTTTCTTTTTTCTCTTGCCTTGTAAGCTGCAGTGAGGCTTCGGAACAGAGCCCTGTCTAGCTTCATGAATATGCACAACCTCACTCCCCTGTCTGCACACATTACAAAAGACAAGCACATTAAAATTCCTGCACACACTCAACGCTCTGCCATGGACACATGCACGCACACACGCACACGCACAGACAGGCACAGGGGTTTCACACCAAATTCTGGGCCCTGGGTACAAGGATTCACTGCGGGGCCCCCCATGAATGTTCTTCATAGGGGGAGGGGGTTTAACCCGTTTAGACTGGGAACGCATTATTACACATTATTGTGTGCTTTAACTAACTACAAATAGCAGATCTACAAGAGAGCTTGTAGATCTGCTATTTTTGAAAAATCGTGAAAATGTGTGCGTAGTCGGAATATTTCAAGTCCTTCTAAGGTTTTTTGAAAAAACCTACCGGTATGTGTCTGTGTCAGTGGTGCACACACCCTTTCATGTGAAGGACCCCCAAGATGACATGTATTTGCCCACGGACCCCTATCTCAAAATGTTTAGTTCCAGGGACCCCCCAGAAGCAAAATTTGAGTTACAAACGTTCGCTTAAAAAGTACATATATTCAAAGATTCTCACACATTTTCACGACTTTTCAAAAATAGCAGATCTACAAGCTCACAGCGCGGCACTCGGTGCCGCGCTGTGAGCTTGTAGATCTGCTATTTTTCAATGGCTAAAGAGAGCCCCCCCCCCCCCCCCCCCTTGTGACGCCCCTGGACACACACACACACACACACGCACGCACACACACACACACACACACACACACACACACACACACACACACACACACACACACACACACACACACACACACACACACACACACACACACACACACACACACACACACACTCATCTCCAGACAGATGGGAGATGCCTTAGTTAGTCTTGTGAGGATAGGTTATTATGAACACCATCCACAATGAACAGTACAGTCTGGAGTCAACACAGTATTCCCTGTACGTATAAAAATGGACCACTGTGGCTCTGGGTAATTGGGTATAATTGCTTAACACTCTAAGGGGTTAAATTAAGATTCGCTGCGTTCGGTGACACAATCTTTCTCGAGAAAGGCAGCCTCAGAATCATGACACATTTTTCTCGACTCTAACGTCTTATTTCGTGTCCTACATCAGTGGCTGTCAACCTTTACAGGCCGCGACTCCAAAAATAATCATATTTTAACTGGGGACCCCCCCCCCCCCCCCCCCCCACCCTACGAGCACTAAGAGTAGAGGCATTACATTTTGTATAACACGGTTCTATTGTGAAAATAGCAGATCTACATGCTCACAACGCCTCGCATTGAGAGGCGTTGTGAGCATATGGATTGGCTATTTTCACAATTTCTGCCTCAAATATTTGACAATTTGGCCAATGTTTAATTTGTCATTTTAGAGGTATTAAAAAGTCCTTCAATTGTCACTTTAGAAATGTGCATAAACCATCTATACACTTAAACTTTATTTTGGTTTGTTTACTGTTGAGTGAGAAAACAATGTTGCACATTAAGTTAATCATTTGGGGACCCCCCCTGGGGGTCCCAACCCACAGGTTGAGACCCCATGAGACACAAGCATGAGACACCATGCAGATCTCATTCATATTTTGCTGCGGCCCAAAAGAGAACGTGTCGAATTTCAGTTAAGAGACGTGTTGTTGTCGTCCGGCCACACGGCCGCCACGTTCAAATCGGGTATGTGACACGGTGGTGCAGCGGACTGTAAATCTTAAGACCCAACCTGTCATCCCCACAGTGGGTCAAGAGGGGCCAGGAAAACACAGGGGCCTGGACCAGGGTCCCTTTAAACCCACCTCTCACCAAGTCTCGCCAAAAGTTTGTAAAGGCCTGGCCTACTCTATCTTCTCCTACAAATACTGAAAGTGACACTGTGTAGTAACTGAAATAAGTTATTTTGTTTATGGATTGTTATTATTTCTGTTCCTGTTCACTGTGATTTCTGAAAGGGATATAGACACTCTTGGTCTGACTAAGTTTCATCACGTGTATATTAGGGCATTAACGACTTGTGATTTTTGCAAGTCGACTCGACTCAGTAAAAAGTTGAGTTGAAGTCGACTTTATCGTTTGATGACGTCATCACATCACACACGACCGCCCAATTATTTTGGGGAGTCCCCAGATGATTAACTTAATGTGAAACATTGTTTTCTCACTCAACTGTAAACAAACCAACATAACGTTTAAGTGTATAGGGGGTATCTTCACGTTTCTAAAGTGACAATTTAAGGACTTTTTTAATACCTCTAAAATGGCAAATTAAACATTGTCCAAATTGTCAAATATTAGAGGCAGAAATTGTGAAAATAGCAGATCTACATGCTCACAACGTAGATCTGCTATTTTCACAATAGAACCGTGTTATACCAAATGTAATGTAGCACTGTAATATTGGATCATTCCGTCCTTGACAATAAACAATCCTACTGTTTGAATGCTGTACAGACGCACACATGGAGCAAAAATAATGATCAACTTCGACTTTCTCTGGTGGGAGTCGACTTGTGTAATGAAGTCGACTAAGTCGACTTGTCGATTTTATCGTTAATGCCCTAACTCTTGCAGCTTAACACACACACACACACACACACACACACACACACACACACACACACACACACACACACACACACACACACACATACATACATACACACACATACACACACACACCAGGGACGTGCAGAGAATGTTAGAGAGGCAGGGGCTGAAATTTCTAAAAGGGCCTTTTGGTGAAAATAAAGAAAATTCATGGGTTGCATTTGTAGTCCTAAACGGCCATTGTCGAGGACCAACACGGGTGTTTCAATTTGTCTGATTGGCATATAACTAATGTTCAATGCCAATCAGAACACCTGTGTTGGTCCTCAACATGGCTGGTGTAGGACTACAAATGCAACCCATGAATAGCAGACCTCCAAGCTCACAACGTGTCGCGGCGCGACACGTTGTGAGCTTGGAGGTCGGCTATTTCCGGTATATGACACCACATTGAACTAAGCATAATCAAGTCAATATCTGCCGTAACGGCATGGATTTCTACACAGAGAGGGCAATTCTTTCAACATAAGATGCTGAATTCAAGTTCAGGAGAGTTTGGACAAGGCAATTCTCTTGAATGCTGCCTTCAGGTTAGAGGTGCAACCGATCCGATATTGTATCGGTATCGGACGCCGATATGAGGGTAATTAATGTTACTTAATTAATCGGATATCGGACAGAACGTCTCCGATCCGAGTCCCGATATAAATAACTAGTAAGACACCTCTTATTTTCGGCACCAAGGTTTGGTGTAGAGGGGAAAAAGAGCAGACTAAGTACAGAGTGAAAGGTCAAGTTTATTAAGTATTGCCGGTTCAAGTGGTTAAATATCTGAAAACACAAATTGACATGAATCCAAAACACACTGATGATTGTGCTGTCAAACAATGAAACTATATGGAATCTATGAACAGGTTCTCTCTCAACTAAGGGGTCCTTGGCCTGAAAACGTTGAAGACCCCTGCTATAGCAATACACACAGAAAGAGAGAGAGACCATAGGGAGTCATAAACACTCCCTGCTGGCCAATCGGACAGCGGTCATATGGCAGGTTAATCCAGCACTAATTGATTTGACACGGCCCTAAAAAATTTAAAAGGTCACAGTTAGCTCGGGGGCAAATCCCTGCATAGCACTGTGTGTGTGTGTGTGTGTGTGTGTGTGTGTGTGTGTGTGTGTGTGTGTGTGTGTGTGTGTGTGTGTGTGTGTGTGTGTGGGTGTACACATGTGCATGGGAGCACACACACACACACACACACACACACACACACACACACACACACACACATACCAGCGCTGTGAGGTCCCTAGGAGGGTATTGTATGACTTTAGCGTTACATATCAAGTGATTTCATGCACCTAGAGGCAGGACAATTGGGCCATTTGTTCCTGTGTTCAGAAATAGCCCCTCTCCTGCACTGCCGTCTACCATTTCTAACATGACTACCAGGCACGTGCACACATAGACATCAAAGGGGGCTTGAGCCCCGGCCCTTTTAGCCGTCTGTAAAAAAGTGCCCTCTCCAGACCATGAATGCAGTTTTTACTAATGGTGAAAGACATGCAAATGCCCCTCTTTCCATGCCATACCTGAAGGCAGCATTCAAGAGAATTACCTTGTCCAAACTCTCCTGAACTTGAATGCAGCATCTTATGTTGAAAGAATTGCACTCTCTGTGTAGAAATCCATGCTGTACGCCACATCTCCAGTATTGACTTGATTATGCTTAGTTCAGTGTGGTATCAAGCACTGAAAATAGCCGACATCCAAGCTCACAACGCGTCGCAGCGCGACGCGTTGTGAGCTTGGAGGTTTGCTATTTTCGATATTTTCTTCAAAGGCCATTTCAGAAATTTCAGCCCCTGCCTCTCTAACATTCTCTGCACGTCCCTGATGCTGTTAACCCCACGACAACCACCAGGGGACAAAATCCCGGCAGCTTGTGACGCTGTCTCCCTCTCGGCTTTTCCTACCGTCTGTCTGTCTCTCCTACACACTGTCTCCCTACCAGCTTTCCCAATGTCCGTCTCTCCCACTCTGTCTGTCTATCAGCTTTCCTCCTGTCTGTCCTCACTTACACTGTCTCCCTGTCAAGCTTTTCATAATGTCTAGCCTCTCACCGTCTCTCTCACCTCTCCTACAGTCTGCCTCTCCTACACTGTCTCCCCGACAAGCTTATATTTAGCACTGTAGCCTTTAATTAGCAAACATTCTCAACTGCATGTCTCCACTGTACAACATCCCTTTGAACACGTGGAGAAAGGTTTTCTGTGGTGTATATTTAGCATTTCTCTGTTCCTGCTCGGAACACAAGGGGCCAGGCAATACAGTCTTCAGACAATAATATACTGAATCTTCCCAAAGAATGGAGAATGAATAGGTCAACTCTGGGAGGTGCAGAGAATGTTAGAGAGGCAGGGGCTGACATTTCTAAAATGGCCTTTTGGTAGAAATATCGAAAATAGCAGACCTCAAAGCTCACAACGCGTCGCGGTCTGTTATTTTCAGTGCTTGATCCCACACTGAACTAAGCATAATCAAGTCAATACTGGAGATGTGGCGTAACGGCATGGATTTCTACACAGAGATGGCAATTCTTTCATCATAAGAAGCTGCATTCAAGTTCAGGAGAGTTTGAACAAGGCAATTCTCTTGAATGCTGCCTTCAGGTATGGCATGGAAAGAGGGGGCATTTGCATTTCTTTCACCATAGTAAAAAACTGCATTCATGGTCTGGAGAGGGCACTTTTTACAGACGAATAAAAGGGCAGGGGCTCAAGCCCCCTTTGATGTCTATGTGTGCACGTGCTTGGGTCAACTGATGACAGACTGTAAAATCCAGTGTGTTTCTTTGATGGTGAATTTGCACAGGTGGAGCCCAACAGGAGGGTTAATGAGGCGCGCTGGGTATCGCCCTGCTGATCATCATTCTGATGCTTAGCATGGAACTATTAGTTAACAGTGGTAGTAGTAGTAGCAGCTCAGTGGCCTTGTGGTTAGAGTGTCCGCCCTGAGACTAGGAGGATAGGGTTCGATCCCCGGCCGGGTCATACCAAAGCCTCTCTGCTTGGCACTCACCATCAAGGGTTGAATTTGGGGTAAGTCCCTGTGACATACTAGCGTCATGTCCAGGGGGTGTACTTGTACATCAAGCTGCCTCACGCTACAGAAACAGGAGATAGGCTCCTGCCCTATGGGCCACATGGCTTGGCAAGGCTTACCACTAGTAGTAGTAGGTAATAGGCATGGGTGGAATACATTTACACCTTGCCTGTCCGAAGAGAAGAGAAGGAGTTTGAGTAGGGCTATCACGATTATGACGGTTTACATGACGATTAATTGTCTCTCAAATAATTGTGTTTTTGTCGTTGACAATAACATTTCTGTTTGGCTTGTAGGCTTTGAAGTTGCACATGGCAGATATGACACATGACCTAAATATAAAAAGAAATTACTGACATATTTGACAACTTTATACTTAGAAAAGAACATTGACAGTGAAAATAGCCGATCTACAAGCTCACAACCACATCGCGATGCGATGCGTTGTGAGCTTGTAGATCTGCTATTTCCACTATTTTTTGCTTAAAAATATATGATCATTTTGAAACATGGAAACGATTATGACGATTATGAAAAATAACGGCGATTATGTCAAATAATTGCCATTAGACGATTATGTAATAATTGTGACAGCCCTAAGTTTGAGAGGAAGGAGAGGGAGAGAGACAGACAGACAGAGAGAGATGGAGAGAGAGACTGGAAGAAAAGGAGAGATTGGTGAGGGATACAAAAGCAGGAGCCATGTGTCAGTTGGTCTGGATGGACAAACGCACATGTAACCAGACCCTGTAGCCTCGGACATGACCTCACACCACACACACACGCACACACACGTTGCTGTAAGTGGAGCCTGGTACACTGAGCGCATGCAGGCTGTCAGAGGGTCATGCATTGTAATCCTCCAGACTGCAAACATACACGTTTAACCCTCTGTTTATATGCTACTTTATACATGCGCTATATCGTCGTTGTCGGGTGGAAACCTTGTCCAAAACCGTTTGTTTTGCATTCATCATTAAACTAGAGAAAACAGCCGATCCACAAGCCTTGTAGATCTGCTGTTTTCACTACTTTTGTGCGACGGCCTTGTATGATGAAGCAGGGCTTTACTTTACGAAAGAACGTACACATTTGAAACTTGGAGATACGAGGTTTCCGCCCGACAACGACGATATATTCAATCTATTGCACTGTCCATGCTGGCTTCAAACTACCGTACGTATGCACACTGGTGTTCAACTGTAACCCGGTGCTAATCAATGAACATTTTTAAGTTTTTTTCAGAAAACTGAAGGAAAAAGAAAACATTCAATGACCGTCGTCATAGTACAATGAAGATACAAAAAGCAGATGACTACAACATGATAAATCCTCCTTTGTTAAAACCCATTTAGGCCTAGAATTATTGAATGCTTTAACCAGTGAAAAATAGCAGATATACAAGCTCACAGCGCGGCACCGAGTGCCGCGCTGCAAGCTTGTAGATCTGCTATTTTTGAAAAAGTCGTGAAAATGTGTGCAAATCTTTGAATATATGTATTTTCAAAGTGAACGTTTGTAACTTCTGGGGGGTCCCTGGAACTAGATATTTTGAGATGGGGGTCCGTGGCCAAATAAATATCATTTTGGGGGTCCTTCACATGAAAAGGTTTGAGAACCACTGACATAGTAGTCTCTCAAGAACAGACCAACTGAGCTCCAGTTGAAGTGAAAAGGACCTTTTCTTTGACGATGGCTGGCCAGATTGCTGACATAGAAACATAGGTTTTTCAAAAAACCTTAGAAGGATTCAAAAGACACTTATAGAATCGGGTCAAAATTCAAATTTTCACGATTTTTCAAAAATAGCAGATCTACAAGCTTGCAGCGCGGCACTCGGTGCCGCGCTGTGAGCTTGTATATCTGCTATTTTTCAATAGTTAAAGCATAAAATAATGAAACACAATATGTGTACCCGTTCTGAATGGGTTAACAAAAGCTACGGCAACATTTGAATTCCCTTTCATCAGCAAATAAGAACCATAGCATCAGGTCAATGATTTGGACTGATCCAATGACGTGTGCGCATTGCACGCGTACTCATTCTGGGTTGCTCACAGATTTGGTTACTCAAAGACTCAACTGTATAATTCAACCAATCAGCATGAAATCTAAGACAGGGGTCTTCAACAGGGGGTCCGGGACCCCTAGGGGGTCCCAAGAGTTACTACAGGGGGTCCTCCAAATCTTTGAGTGATAGAAACTTTTTTTTTTCCTTTTTTTTAAAACCACTTGAACCCACTTGTCCATATTCTGAGAACCTTAGCCAAAAATAGTAGATCACAAGCTCTCGCAGCGCGAGGCGTTTTGAGCTTGTAGATCTGCAATTGTTGGCAAAGAGCTTTGGTGTAGAGGGGAAAAGAGCAGACTAAGTACAGAGTGAAAGGTCAAGTGTATTAAGTATTGACGGTTCAAGCGGTTAAATATCTGAAAACACACATTGACATGAATCCAAAATACACTGATGATTGTGCTGTCAAACGATGAAACTATATGGAATCTATCAAAAGGTCGTGGGGGTCCCTGCTTCACCTCTCTCAACTAAGGGGTCCTTGGCCTGAAAACGTTGAAGACCCCCGATCTAAGGTGTATGCAGAGAGAGCCTGCTGGCACGTTGACACAGTGCGTTCCTGCGATTCCCACGATGCAGTACTGTTTTGCGGTAAACACAGCCGACGAGGATGTAAAGGTAAAGGTTGTAGTTTTAACGCTCACACGTGGTAGCGCGGCGAGCACACAGCTCGGCTTTCATACTCAGCGTTACACTTTTGTCCAAATAAAATAAAATAACAAAACAGCAAAGATGAATATTATTTGTGTGAATGGTTAGGGCTGTCACAATTATTACATAATCGTCTAATCGCAATTATTTGACATAATTGCAAATATCTTGTCATAATCGTGAATGTTGAAAAATGTTCATACATTTACAAACATTTTCAGAAATAGTGGAAATAGCAGATCTACAAGCTCACAACGCGTCGCGATGCGACGCGTTATTTTTTTAAGTAGAAAGTCAAATATGTCAGTAATTTCTTTGTATATGTAAGTTATGTGTCATATCTGCCATGTGCAACTTCAAAGCCTAAAAGCCAAACAGAAATGTTATTATAAACGACAAAAACACAATTAAATCGTTAATCTCAATTATTTGAGCGACAATTAATCGTCATGTAAAATGTCATATCGTGACAGCCCTATGAATGGTGCTGTATTTTGAAGCCCTACCTTCCACAGTCGGGGGGGAAAGTGTTTGCGTCTGTCTTTACCGCCGTTCTGGAAACATCTGTAGAGGAGAAAACAGAGGTGTCAGTCAAAGTATTCAGTAAGACGGGTCTGTGGTTCTCAACCTGTGGGTCGGGACCCCCAGGGGGGTCCCCAAATTATTTTGGGGGGTCCCCAGATGATTAACTTAATTTGCAACATTGTTCCAGAGGGTCTCCAGCCAAATGTGTTAACATTAGAGATGTTACCGATCAATCGGCAATGGATCGGATCGGGCCGATCAAAGCATGATCGGCGATAATCAGTGGTTTAGATCAAAAGGTAAATTCACCGATCCGATCGGATCGGTGCATCTGATCAACCAGCCGTTCAGTATGCCCACTTGAGGCCATTTTGGGGTATTGATTTCCACAGTGCTGAAGGAATAATTAGTTACTGCTATGATAATAAATACATAGTAATGCTGGTAAATAACTATAAGGCAAATATATAAATGAATTCATGAGTGAATGAATGAAATAAAGTTAAAACATTAACATTTAGAAAATATAAATAATAACTTGATCGGATCGGTGATTGATCGGGATCGGGTGATCAAACCTTTGTGATCGGTGCTCGGTGATCGGTTCCAAAAAACCTGATCGGACCATCCCTAGTTAACATAGCATCAATATTAGTTTAAGCACTTCAACCCTAGAGTACATTGGCCATTAAATAGCTGATCTACAAACTCACACACGCATACAATCTTGAAATACAATTCAAAATGCTGTAATATTTCTTTTGAAAGATTTCAATAACACAAATGAGGGTCCCTAGCTGGAACAAGATCATTTTCAGAAGGGGGTCCCCCGGCCAAATAGGCCTACTTATTAATTTGGAGGTGCTTGGCATGAAAAGGTTTGAGAACCGCTGGCAGGTCGACTTCAAAATGCTGAGAGCAGCCTATGATTTAAGAAAGCAAAATAAGCAGAAACAACATAGGCCTGTTTGACCCAGATCCTGTTGGAATGAACACCAGGGCCGTGCTTACCATACAGGCAAAATAGGCAGCCGCCTGGGGCCCCCTCACAGCCTGGGGGCCTCATGAGATTATTATTATTATTTTATTTTTTAACCAACATGGCCATCAGGGGGCCCCAGTTGAGCTCTCAACTGTGAGACAGAGAACAGTTGAAGTGAGGGTGAGGGTTAACATTAGCTCATTAGAATCTGAAAAGAGCGTGGCTCTCAAAGGTGTGACCAGAGAACAATGGTCCTGATTACCCAAGCGGTTCTTTTGTGTCTGTTCTGTGATGTCACGTACATTACTTTAACTTTAAGAAGGATCGATGCAGGGAATGGATACATTATTTCTAAAGTGTGTGTATATATTTATATTTAAAAAAAGTTTTGAGGGCCCCCATATTTATATATACATATAATGTGTATCAATTCCATTTCATTTTGGGGGCCCCAGATAGTTTGAAGTGGGGCCCGGGATGAGATCAATATAAAAGAAGGGTAAAAAGGGCCTTAACATGAAATGTGATGTTTAACTTGAAATACTTTCACAGGGTTTACTGGGGCTTCTTAAAGATGGCATGCATAGTTTGTATACTGTTTATTTATATTTAACATTTTGAGGGGCCCAAATATATCCATTTGGGGCCTCTCAATCTCTCAAACAGAAACACCCAGGGGGCTCCATGAGTTATCGTCAAATATAAATCAACAGTAAAAAGGCCCTTAACATAGTCATGTAATGTATGTGTTTAACTTTGAATGGATATGTATAGCCTTAACCCACTGACTGTCCTGTGAGACAAACTTTGTCTTTGAAAACCACTGCAAAACATCACTTAAAAGTTATTCTTATTCTTATTATAATTACGTTTTTTTAAAACACTATAAGTAATAACACTGATTCAATTCATAGGTTTAATAGTGTATGAAACTTGAGCTGAAGTGTGTTATTTAACATGAAGCAACCATCCTTAGATGACATTTCTGTCACAGACATGCAGCTAATTACCACCTGAAAGAAGTTGGCCTGTCGCTGCAACAATGGGCTCTGATTATCTGAAAAGAGCTTTAATGTCACAAGTTACTTTAGTCTCCTTAAAAATATAAACAAGATTTATACTGTATATATTTATATTTAACGTTTTGAGGGCCCCCAAATTCATTTGGTGCCCCACCAGCTCTCAAACTCAAGCTCTCAATACCCTCATATATAAATAGTAAAAGGGCCCTTAACAAAAGGCTGTTAACATGGTCATGTAATGTAATGTTTAACTCAGTATTCTTATTCTTATTACTTTACCTGTCCTGTGTAAGTTGCTTCTGGTGAGAGAAGTTGAAGCTCATTATTTATCTTCTATATGTCAAACATTGTGGCCATCCATAGCTGAGTGGTTAGTGAGCCTGCCAAGGGAACCAGATCCCTGGTTGTCACAGGTACGATTCCAGGCCAGGTTAGCAATGTGTTGCAGTGTCCCTGAGTAAAACACTCAACCCCTGTTTTCTCCCTCCTCCTCTTATTATTTTCTCTGGAATTCTTTTGAAAAAGTGCTAGAGTTTATAGGCTATTAAACTTGTGTTATTAAAAAAAATATATATATATATATTTTCAAATAATTAAAAGCTAAAATATAGGAAACAAAACATAAGGGAGTATTTATTCGCGACCCCTAGAAATTGGTCCGCGACCCGCATATGGCTCCCGACCCAGGGGCCTCAAACTGGGGTTTGCCTGGGGCCTCCAAATCGCTACGCACGGCCCTGATGAACACACTATGTCTAAAAAAGCCATGCTCGGTGAAACGGCTGGAAACATTCACTCACACGCGCACACACACACACACTCACGCACGCACGCACGCACGCGCACGCACGCACACACACACACACAGACACACACACACACACACACACACACACACACACACCAGAGGTGGAAAAAGTACTCACATGTTGTACTTAAGTAAAAGTATCAATACTGCACTGTAGAAGTAGGCTACTCACAAAAGTCCAGAATTCAAAATGAGTAAAAGTATGAAAGTATTGGCATCACAATGTACTTAAAGTACCAAAAGTAAAAGTACTAAATGTTTGAAAATAGCAGATCTACAAGCTCACAACACACGCACGCGCGCGCGCGCACACACACGCACGCACGCACGCACGCACGCACACACACACACACACACACACACACACACTATAGTTACTAAATAATTAAATCAACCTTTGGTATTAAACTTCCTGTCTTTCTCAAACACTCACTCACTCAGTCTCTCCCTTGTGTAGTGTGTGTGTGTGTGTGTGTGTGTGTGTGTGTGTGTGTGTGTGCGTGCGTGCGTGCGTGCGTGCGCGCGCGTGTGAGAAAACCTGTTGCCTCTTTACAGGCAGTGAACAACATCTGCTCGGCGCTGCCTGCCTGCCTTGCGCTCCTTGGAAACGAGCGCAGCTGCCAGACAATGTAGAGCAACTTTAACTTGAACTTTATAACAACTGGACAAACTGCATAACACTTTCAGTTGGACTCCCGAGTCCCGACTCCACGGTGTGCAATGATTAAGTAAGTAACCAAATGGACCCTTTAGGCCAGACTGTGTTTCTCAAACTTAGACATTACAAGGTCTCCCCTTAACTTTGGCAGTGTACAAATGGAACCAAATGGACCCGTACAGGGTCCATTTGGTTCCATTTGTACACTGCCAAAGTTACAGACGTAAGGTCAATTTAGACCCACATAAAGGATAGAGAGTCCCTGAAATCTACTCTGATAACTGCTTTAGGTTATACTTTCGGAGTTACAAATGGATAAATGAACTGATGATAAGTTTAGCCTACTGTGCAGGCTATACTCTAGTAAATCAATGATGTAACAATAATAAACATTAAAGTCAGCTGGTGGTATAGAATACCGGCTTCAACTGTCACATACACATCACCGATCACTTTCTCCCACACTTGCATTATTTTTACCTTGCGAAAAACGGCCAGTCCACACTTCAAAAACGATCAATCCAAGACAGTAGACTATACGCAATACAAAAGAAACCGTTCCAAACTTCTCCTTTCTTTGTAAAGATCCGATAACAAGTGATGATGATAATGATGATGATGATGAGACGTGATGACGGTTAGAATAAGAACGAGACGCGTTGCTGCTGCCGGGAAAGAAAGAAACAACTGCTTGGAGAAAAGAAAAGAACACTTATCTCTCAGTCAACTTGCTCAAAGTCCAGCCCCCCAAGCTCGCTCTCTCTCTCTCTCTCTCTCTCTCTCTCTCTCTCTCTCCCTCCCTCCCTCCCTCTGTGCGTGTGCTTGTGTGTGTGCGTGCGTGCGCGTGTGCGTGCGTGTCCTCAGTGCAGAGACAGAAATAGAAGCACCAGAAATAACCCCGGCTGTGACTTCACACCGACCTGCAAGCACTATTGTTTCCTGCCTGGGCGGCCTCTCATTGGCTGCCGAGGCGCAGCCAATTAGATGGAGGAGCGCGAACTAACTCAACTCAATTTAAACATAATTTGCATTATTGTTATTATTTTTAAATATAGTATAATAAGCTCGCCTATAGGACCGTATTGGACCATAAGTGAACGATTTGATTTACCATTGAGGAAATCTCATACATTAACAGTGACCTATTATAATATGTCTATAATCTGTGGTTTTATTTTTATCCACAGAATTATGATAACGGTTACTTTAATAATGATAATAATAATATATATATATTTTAAATGCATTATGTTTGACCAGTCTTGTCTTTATGTCTGCAGTCGGTGCAAAACACTGAAAGTGGAACATAATTAAATCATGTCTTCTCTTCATACAACAGAGTGCATCTGCTGCAGCGATTGAGAGCAGAAGAGCTCAATGTCAGTGATCGGTTATTATGGCTAGTTTTTGTGTGGTTGTGGGAAAGACTTATAGATTCGAGAAGAATAATGCTTAAAAGTTTTGTTATAAACCCCCCAAAAGGAAAAAAAAAAAAAAGACAAAAAAGAAAAGTTCTACTCTATGGCTCCATCTGCTGTTGCTATATCGTAACAACCAGTCTGTTGTGACTGGAAATGTAAAAACAGTAGACCTAGGTGAGCTGAATTTGACCTGTGCGTATGTAGGTATACAGTATAAGCAGGGGCGGGCTGGCCATCTGGCATACAGGGCATTTGCCCGGTGGGCTGCTAGGCTAGGGGGCTGGGGGTGCTGGTGTAAAAAAAAAAAAAAAAAGAATCTGTAAAAATATCAGTCAAAATATTGGTCAAAATAATTTTATAATGAGTGGTATCGTCCTAATTCTGCCCTGCAAGCATTGTTTCAGAGTCTCAGTTTGGTGTCTGTGTCATGCTCTAGTATATAACATACAGTAGCCTATAGCGTACAGTATATTGAGCAATCAAATACAACTTGTTTGTCCAATTCTCAGATCAATATGCTTTTCCATTCATTAGCTAACTAGCCAAAGTTCTGACACATTTTGGCACTAATTCATACTAGTTCATACTCCGCGTGTTGGTGGTGAGAACCGTATGCTAACTTATACAATTTATGGATTGTGTAGTTGTGTAGTTATCATTTGTTGTCTGTAAAAGTTGTGGTATTAAACGCTTGTGGATTTATATATGCCACCCTCGACCTGTACAGTATCTTTGCGCGCGCTGGTTGTGGGGGCTGGTCTGGCCAAGATGCCAGGGCTGAATTTTAGTCCCAGTCCGTCCCTGAGTATAAGTACAATTTATGTATGTATGTATGTATGTTACATACATACATTGTATGTATGTATGTATGCATGTAAAGTCCAAAAAATAATCAGACTTTGTCTTTTGGTATCTTTAGCTACTCACACATTTCAGCAGCAATAATAAGCAGTTATAGGCTAAAGGGAAAAAAAATGCACGTGCAAAATAAGTGGGGAAAAGTCCAATAACTGCTACCTGCAAAAACAAATGCTTCATAGACAGAACCTCTAGACGAATAGTTACCTTGCATTTCATACAGTGCGATATGACACGCAGTTTGAATACTAATGAAGCGAGTCTGAGAGGTGTCAGGTCTAGTGTTAAGTTAAAGGTATATTTCACTTCCAAAAAAACTTTTGGCCATAATTCTTTAGGAAAATGGAACAAATGAAATACAATAAAAAATAAAATAAAATAAATGAATAAAGTTATCGAAAAAACACTGCCTGCTCAGCTCAGTGCTCACGTATTAGGAGGGTAGTATGAGTCACCAGAAAAAATAATAATGGGTGTTTTTAATGAATCTTACAATGGGTGTGTGTGGGGAGAGGCCCTGGGCCTGGAGGGCCTGATAACATTCAAATTTCAAAATATTGAATCAAGCAAATGAAAAACTGTTCAGGGTGTTCATAAAAGCCTGATTAGACGATAAAATGACCAAAAGTTGTTTTGAAAGTGAAATATCCCTTTAATGTGTGTGGATCGCTACGGTCCACGGCCATTCCTGTGGCAAGCGCCTCATCAGCGCCTCCTCCAGTCCAGTGCATATCAGATACGCTACTTTGAAAGTTTCAGAGAGAGATTCACTATTCTGGCCCCCTGGTTTCCCCTGAGTCGGCTCATGCGACATTCGCGACGCTCGACACGGTGACCCGCTCGCTGCCGCTCGCTCGGCGGTGTCTCACGCGGATCAAGGTCGCCTGAGACGGCGCGCCTCCGACCGTCGCCATCACCGAAAACAAGCGCTCCTTTACAAGCCATCCCCTAATAGCCCAGCGCTTGCCTGAGCCCACGTGAACGCAGCAAGACATTTCAGTACTTTCCCCACCGCCGATAGAACGGCATGCACTCTGGATCGAACAAGCACCACCTCACTAATACTATTAAACACATATTTTACATCTGATAGAAGATCAAACACATCTGCTAAGCTTGGTAACTGGAGGGACATTAACTAAAGCCTATACCAACTAATGCCTTTATAGCCTTTGTACTTTTGTTGAACTGAATTTAAAAATCTTAGCCTTTTCCCTGCTCACACAAAGCCATCGACCAGTGGCGTCTGTTCAGAAAAAAGCTAAGGTATGGCAACATGACTGGTGTCTTGCACGCGCGCCTTCGCGCAGGCATGATACATTTATTTTAAGAATACATTCTATTTGTCCCCCCGTTTCTACGGTTTCTTGGGCTGGATATGGCAGCCTGGAACGGTTGTTCAAGTGCAGCTAAACTTGGCATGTTAGTAAACGTGCCACAATTAACAATAATGCATTGCACCTGTGCAGCTGACCTGCGGAACATGGGAATATACCATTTTGTCAAGTGACCATTTTGTTAAATTTTGCATTTGTAGTTATTTTACTGTAATTTAACAACATAATAACCAGAACAGATAGCCAAAGAGTGTGGATTTATATTTAAAAGTAACTTTTATTTTCCCCCCTGGACCCAGGGTATGGCAGCTGCATACCCCTGCCATACCCAATTGACACCCCTGACCATGACTCATCTCTCCATGGCATGGAGGAGTATTTTGAAGCAACGTGGATAGCAAACACCGTTAATTACACTACAGGCTCCCTGACTGTCTCCATGCGTCCCAGTGTCGATGTTGAAGTCCTTCAACTTGTTTATAAAGCTCTCAACGGGTTAGGACTGGCCTACATCACAGACTGCTTTGTACAGGAGCCCAAGAGTCTTTTTATGTTCCACCATGAGTCCTTAAGACCCTCCACGGCAGGCTCGATAACCCTGCCTAAAAGAAAACTGGAGACAGGCACGTGCACACACAGACATGAAAGGGGGCTTGAGCAACTGCCCTTTTATCCTTCTGTAAAAAGTCTGTACTATGGTGAAAGAAACGCAAATGCCCCTCTTTCCATGCCATACCTGAAAGCAGCATTCAAGAGAATTGCCTTGTCAAAATCTCCTGAACTTGAATGCAGAATGAAAGAATTGCCCTCTCTGAGAATTGACTTGATTGCGACCGAAGGTCGCATATACTCTGAAGAACCGTGTCGCTTGAGTGTCCTTCCTTCCTTCCGTATCCTCGTGACCGTCCGTATCCTCTGTGATGTCAGTGTGATGTCAGCGAGTTGTGACATCACCTCCTGTACAGGGCGGCTACACGAAATGTGGATAACACTATATATGGAGATAGTCCAGTCCATCATGTCATATGGGACTAACGTCATAGAAAGTAGCCATTGTTAGGCCGGAGTCATTGGCTGTCTAAACATGGAGATGTGGATAACACTATATATGGAGATAGTCTAGTCCAATATGTCATGGGACTACCGTCATAGACAGTAGCCATTGTTAATCCGGAGTCAATGGCTGACTGTCTGTACAGGAAGTGATGTCACATGACATACTTTTTATGCCCATATATGAGTCCTAACATGGAGATGTGGATAACACTATATATGGAGATAGTCTAGTCCAATATGTCATATGGAACTACCGTCATAGACAGTAGCTATTGTTAGGTCGGAGTCAATGGCTGTCTGTCTGACTGTCTGTACAGGAAGTGATGTCACATGACATACTTTTTATGCCCATATATGAGTCCTTCTGTACCACATCTCCATGTTTAGGCAAACTCCACACAGAAAGGCCCTATCGCCAACCGAACCTAGGGTGTGAGCGATAGGGCCTTTCTGTGTGGAGTTTGCATGTTCTCCCTGTGTCTCCTAGGGTTGATACCCTCACAAAAACATGAACAAACTCCCCCCAGAATGA
Organism: Nannobrachium achirus; assembly: GCF_963921795.1. NCBI lineage: Eukaryota > Metazoa > Chordata > Actinopteri > Myctophiformes > Myctophidae > Nannobrachium > Nannobrachium achirus. The sequence goes on from NC_137818.1 coordinate 64,846,060, forward strand.
CAACAACTAGAATCGTCAGAGAAACGCTGTGGTTGGCCAGATTGTCAAGAATTGGCGCGACCTCGCCCTTTAGGGCGAGGTTGCATGTCACCCTGAGGTCGCATTCCACCCTTGGGTGTCTTACTAGTTATGCTTGATTGTTCAGTGTATAGAAAATAGCCGACCTCCAAGATCACAACTGCAACTCGTTGTGAGCTTGGAGGTCTGCTATTTTCGATATTTCCACCAAAAGGCCCTTATAGAAACTTCGGCCCCTGCCTCTCTAGCATTCTCTGCACGTCCCTGGAGATGCAGCTTTATTTAATTAAGCCCCCTTTAATGTACCTCGTTGTGGGATGTACACAGTAACGAGAGGCCTTGTTTGAACCTGCTCACACTAGTTACTGTATGTTTTTCACCATTGATATGTACATATGGATACTCGGTATACAGTAGGTAACTACTAATAGGCTATGCCCGTTTTGTGATAGATTATGTTGTATAATGTCCAAGTGATTAGTACCTACTGTTGATATTTTTTCTTCTTTTTTGTTTAAGTTTCCCCAGTTGGAAGGAACACGTTATTCCAACCAGTTCCTTTCCCCTCCATCAGGCGCCCCGGCTGGCCAGGGGGAGGCATTATAGAGACCAGGATTACTGCATGTTTTTGTGAGGGTACCTATAGGGGATACGGGGAGAACATGCAAACCCCACACGGACAGGCCATTTTGCCAACTCCACCTAGGGTATGGGCACTGATGACGCGGAGGAGAGGACACGTACGCCCACAGCGTTGAAGGTTCCCAGCGGCAATCGAACCCGGGACTCACAGACAGTAGTTTTAAACTGCCTAAAGTTTACCAATGGAGCCAATATACCAACCCCAAGTACCATCCCCTCCCTGCACCTGCTGCATGTGAACTCACTAAGTTCAATTTATGAAAAAACTGTGAAATAGTTTTCTGAGAACTCATAACAGACTGGCGTCACAGTGTGTGTGTGTGTGTGTGTGTGTGTGTGTGTGTGTGTGTGTGTGTGTGTGTGTGTGTGTGTGTGTGTGTGTTTTGAGGGCTGCCCTCATCCTGTTCTATGAAGAAATGTCACCTGTGGCTTCCTGTCTTATAGGCAAGGCGCACACGCACGCACGCACGCACGCACGCACGCACGCACGCACGCACACACACACACACACACACACACACACACACACACACACACACACACACACACACACACACACACACACTTTGAAACTGTTATTTTGGAGGGGGGAGGGGTCAACATTTCTGTTACTTTTCAAATGGGGTAAAGGCAAAACAAGCACTCAGCTTATCCATTTTCAACTTAGTAGACTACACATTTATCTATCCATGTTGTTTTGTTAAATGGGCCGAAATAAATAACAAGCACACGCACACGCACACGCACATGCACATGCACATGCACATGCACATGCACATGCATGTTTTTCTTTTTAGTTTTTTAATCTCTGAGACCTCCATCTACACTGTCAAATCCACACTCCAAGAGTTACAGACCCGTAAGGGTCCATTTGGTTCCTAACTAGCTGAGGACCACATGAGGCTGGAAGGCCTCAAGGACCCCTGGGGGTCCCCGGACTTCACATTGAGTATTAGCAATGTCAGGGCTGGTCCAATAATGTCTCCCCCTGGCCAGCTGGGGCGCCTGATGCATGGAGGGGAAAGGAACTGGTTGGAATAACGTGTTCCTTCCACAGAAATCCAGGGAAATCCCCTGTCAGGTGAAAAGAAACAACTTGAACTACTCATGCATAGAAGGAAGCATGAGGTCAGTCCGTTGTCTCCCCAGGCGCGGCAGAGGGAGAGCAGAGCCCAGGATTACATATTGGCACTGGGTGAAAATGGGTTACAAAATAGTGGGATAAAAATTATATAAAAAAAAGAAAAAAAGAAAAAAAAAAATTATCAAACCCTTCATACCTCCTTTAACTCTCCGGGTTAAATTAATAATAGATCTTTACTGCATGCCTTTGCAAACATTTGATTGATTGATTGAAGACTTTATTAGAAGTTTGCATAGGAAAAGGTACAGTTTCATGATGGTACAGTTCACTGGTACAAGGTCTACTAAGAGGAGATCCATGAAAAGACTAAGCTTATTTCCACAGGAAACCATTTAAGTATCTCATATAACATTGAATGACAGACGAATAGAACACAGTACTATGCAGTAGATATGTAAAGAAAAAAAAAATGATAGAACAAAAAAAGAAAACAGTAAGTCTAAACAAACAGTAAGTATATACAAAGAAGGGCAGGGGAGGGTAGGGTTGGGCTAGGTTAGTTTTTTTTACCAGTTGCGAACGGCTGCTGCCTGTAAGTGGTTTTTCAGGGCAATTTTAAAGGATGCTAGTGATCCACACTCCTTTATGGCCTTCGGTAAGGCTTTCCACATTTTGGTGGTATAGCATGTCATTGCAATTGCATAAGACTGTATTTCCGGCCAAGGACCCCTTAGTTGTGAGAGAGAGATGAAGCAGGGACCCCCACAACCTTTTCATAGATTCCATACAGTTTCATCTTTTGACAGCACAATCATCTGATTGTGCTGACAACGTGCTCACAACGCCTCGCAGCCGCAAGCTTGTAGATCGGCTATTGTTGGCCAAAGTTCTCAGAATATGGACGTTAGGTTCAAGTGGTTAATATAAAAAAGGAGAAAAAAAGTTTCTATCACTCAAAGATTTGGAGGACCCCCTGAAGTAACTCTGAGGACCCCCTAGGGGTCCTGGACTCCCTGTTGAAGACCCCTGCTTTACAAGCATTTAATTGCAATTGCATAAGACTGTATTTATCAAAAAAGCCAAATCTGATCATCATCAAACATAAGGCAAAATAAAATAGAAAATACCCATGCATGAGCTTCATTTGCATGATTGATATCCGTCAGACATGCAGTGACGGCCGTGTTTTACAAACACACACAGCATACGTGTGTTTTACAATGGAACTCTTTGCGGTGCAAACTGACATTTAACACTGCGCGAAAAAAGTGTGTTTTCCCCCCACTTTCAACCGTCCTCTTGTTTCCAAGACGCGTGCATGGGCATGTGTGCGTGCGTATGTGATGTGTGATGTGTGTGTGTGTGTGTGTGTGTGTGTGTGTGTGTGTGTGTGTGTGTGTGTGTGTGTGTGTGTGTGTGTGTGTTGAAGTGCATGGTTCTATTTTCCATGCAATCACACTGTCTCAATAGAGTGCATATCAATAATGAAACCTAAAAAAACTGCAGTTGAATCGTCCGTGTCTCTGTGACCGGGGGCCTGAGGGAAGCCACTGCATGAGCTACCTTATTACCAGAAACCCTTCTTGTGTGGGCGTATGTGAGCGTGTGCGTGTGTGTGCGTGTGTGTGTGTGTGTGTGCGCGTGCGCCCAGGGGCGTCACAAGGGGGGGAAAGTGGGACTGAGTTACTAGGGCCCAAGGTGAAGGGGCCTTAATTATTCTTAGCTATTGAAAAATATATAAGATATACAAGCTTACAGCGCAACACCGAGTGCCACGCTGTGAGCTCTGCTATTTTTGAAAAGTCGTGAAAATGTGTGGAACGTCTTTGAATGTATGTATTTGTTAAGCGAACATTTGTAACTCAAATTTTGCTTCTGGGGGGGTCCCTGGAACTAAATATTTTGAGATGGGGGGCCAAATACATATCATTTTGGGGGTCCTTCACATGAAAAAGTTTGAGCACAACTGAAAAACCTTAGAAGGATTTGAAATATTCAAAGACTTTTTCACGATTTTCCAAAAATAGCAGATATAGCTTGTATATCTGCTATTTTTCAATAGTTGAAGTACCCAGGGCCCAGAACTTGGTGCGACACTCCTGCATGCGCCCCTTTATATGTGCATGTTTTTCCGGGATACGCTTGTGCATAACGTGTGCATGTGTATGCTCGCTCTCTCTTTCTCTCTCTATATATATATACGTGTATAGTGCGTATAGCCTTGTTTGTGGTTAGTCTTCTCAATTACACAAGCTGCTGCCAACCATGCAGTCTGATTCACATCCGCTGCTGGGGCTGAAAATACGGTGTCCGCAGAACGACACACGACAAACCAAACAGCCACAGAGCGAGAGGGGAACACCCCCACGCTGGTTATGACACACTTCTCAATAGTTATTGGCCGCTAATCCCTTTCAACCGCGCACTTCTGATTAACTGAAACTAACTGCCTCGTATGACCCAGTATAGAACACACGATTTTAGAGGTGGGACGTACGGCTCTTTGAAATGAATGGGATCCGGTTCGCAGTAGGGAGCCGTTCCTTTTTTTGATGAGGGGGAGTACATTTTTTACTTGCAATGTAGAAATACTCTGTTAATTAAATTTCAAAATGTACTTGAGTAAAAGTACAAAAGTATTGGTATCAAAGTGTACTTAAAGTACCAATAGTAGAAAGTACTCATTATGCAAAATGTCCCATTTCACAAGTGTTCATTCAGGCTATTAGAAAATAGCAGATCTACAAGCTCAAAGCGTCACAATGCGACGCATTGTGAGCTTGTAGATCGGCTATTTTCTTTTTTTTTTTAATTTTTATCTCACAATTTTGTAACCCATTTTTTCACCCAGTGCTAATTGCCTATGTAATCCTGGGCTCTGCTCTCCCTCTGCCACGCCTGGGGAGACAACGGACTGACCTCATGCTTCCTTCTATGCATGAGGAGTCCAAGTTGCTTCTTTTCACCTGACAGTGGCGATTTCCCTGGTTTGGACGTAGCGCGTGGAAGGAACATGTTATTCCAACCAGTTCCTTTCCCCTCCATCAGGCGCCCCGGCTGGCCAGGGGGAGGCATTATTGAGACCAGGATTACGTGCATGTTTTTGTGAGGGTATCAACCCTAGGAGACACGGGGAGAACATGCAAACTCCACACAGAAATGCCCTATCGCCAACCCCACCTAGGGTGTGGGCGCTGATGACGCGGAGGAGGAACACGCCGCCAGCGCCCACAGCGTCCCCCGGCGGGAATCGAACCCAGGACCTTCTAGCTGTGAGGCGAAGCGCTAACCACTGCGCCACCTACTATCTAGGGTTGAAGTGATTTGTAATTATAATCAAAATCTACAAAGTAACTACTAGTGAGCCAGTCTTTTGAACAGTTCTTTGAAAGGAACGGATGCCAGAGATCCAGTTCACTCTACAACAAGCCATAAATCCCATCTTTACACTATTTCTCTCATTTTCTTTCTCAGCCCCGCACCCTCTAAATCCGTTTTGAAGCTAATCTTCATGGTCACAGTAAAGAAATAAGTAAAGAATAATGTTTACAAACTCCAAAACAACTGTCACAGCATCAGTGTTGATTTCGTTTTCTAAAAACATGGCGAAATACTTACATTTCCTATCGGTACCACAATGAAAACACATTTTTCAAAGTTTTCCTTATTTTAACATTCTTTTAATAATAGTAACGTTATGTTATCAATAAAATCGTAGTGTTTTGGCGGTTATTTGGGGACCCACTTGCAACATCCTCACGGTTGGGAATCACTGTTTTATGGTGTGGAAAGTGTGACATATATGAGTGACTGAGAATACACGCTGACATGACATAGATAAGTGCATCCTCTATCTATATGAGAGGCCTATGAGACAGGATGTGGCCAGCACAGTGTGTGCTGCATACGGGGGTGTCTCACCAAATTCTGGGCCCTGGGTACAAGGATTCACTCACATTTTGTGCTTTAACTATTGAAAAATAGCAGATGTTTCTATGTCAGTGGTGCTCAAGGTTTTTCATGTGAAGGACCCCCAAAATTATTTGTAGGCTATAGCCACGGACCCCCATCTCAAAATATTTCATTCCAGGGACCCCCCGGAAGCAAAATTTGAGTTACAAAATGTTCACATAAAAAATACATATATTCAAATATTTGACGACTTTTCAAAAATAGCAGATCTACAAGCTTGCAGCGTGGCACTCGGTGCCGCGCTGTGATCTTGTATATCTGCTATTTTTCAATAGCTAAAGTATAAAATAATTAAGGCCCCCCTCCACCAGTAACCCTAGTAACTCAGTCCTACTCCCCCCCCCCCCCTTGTGACGCCCCTGTGTGTGCTGCAGTCGACTCCCACCTGCACCACCAATACTCTGCTATTACACAACGTTCATGACTTTATGCAAGGCTGCAGCACAGCAAAGGTCAGATTGGAAACTGCAGGACCGAAATATTTAACATTGATGAAGAGGACACGAGTTAGGACAAGCACACACACACCTATAATAATAAAAGAGATAACCAATTGTTTGTTAATGTTATCGATACAAGATGCATATTAGGATTAATTACAGATTTATAAGCAGGAATGAACAGCTATAAATGGTTGTAATTTATATTTCAAAATACCAACTAAATATCCAGCCCTCCAGTGGGATCACGGCAATCCTTTTATTCAATAAAATGTATGCCACAATTTTGCAACCCATTTTCACACGGTGTCAATTATCTATAATGTAATCCTGGGCGCTACACTCCCTCTGCCATCCTGGGGAGACAACGGACTGACCTCATGCTTCCTTCTATGCATGAAGAATCCAAGCCGCGTCTTTTCACCTGACAGGGGAGAGATTCCAAGGAACACGTTATTCTAACCAGTTCCTTTCCCCTCCATCAGGCGCCCCGGCTGGCCAGGGGGAGGCAGTATAGAGACCAGGATTACTGCATGTTTTTGTGAGGGTATCTACCCTAGGAGACACGGGGAGAACATGCAAACTCCACACAGAAAGGCCCTTTTGCCAACCCCACTTAGGGTGTGGTCACTGAGGATCATCACCGTAATCCTTGATCAAACCGATCCAAATCCTGAGTTTGAATTTTTGAACTGCACCATTTTGAAGATTTGATCCAGATTAGAGCTTGGGTTTGATTTCCTGATCTAATCGGATATCAGAGTGATTCCCAGTCCTGTTCTTTCTTAGGGTTTTGAACAACGCCAAATCCAAATCTGATCTTCAAAGTTTTTGAGCTCATGGGACCTGGATCAGCTGATGGAATATTTGAACATGACTGAAAACCCAGTGAATGCTGGGTTCCCATTTGAAGGTGACTGGCAGTTCACTAGTGTTGCGAGTCACACATCATGTTCACTGGAACACTGGTTCTCAACCTTTTCAGGCCGCGACCCCCAAAATAATCATATTTTAACTGGGGACCCCCCCACCCTGAGGAGCACTAATTAGTTGACACATTACATTTTGTATAACACGGTTCTATTGTGAAAATAGCAGTTGTCATTTTAGAGGTATTAAAAGGTCCTTAAATTGTCATTTTAGAAATGTGCATAGATACCCTCTATACACTTAAACTTGATGTTGGTTTGTTTACTGTTGAGTGAGAAAACAATGTTGCACATTAAGTTAATCATCTGGGGACCCCCCCAAAATAATTTGGGGAACCCCCTGGGGGTCCCGACCCACAGGTTGAGAACCTCTGCACTGGAAGACCAGACTAACAAGGAGGTGGGTACACACACCCACCCCCACACACACACACGGCACGCACGCACACACGCATGCATGAGTACACAGATATACATTCAGTTAATTCAAAAGGATCATAAAACTATATAAGATTCAACATTAAACAAGTGGGAGAAGATCAGTGGTGGTAAAATACAGTAAAAAGTTAACATTTTAACAAGGAAAATTAAGCCTGATTTAAGCCTGCAACGCGAGGCGTTGTGAGCATGTAGATCTGCTATTTTCACAATAGAACCACAAAATGTAATGCCTCAACTCTTAGTGCTCATCAGGGTGGGGGTCCCCAGTTAAAATATCATTATTTTGGGGGTCGCGGCCTGAAAAGGATGAGAACCATTGATGTGTGATGTGGTCCAGGGGAGTCATTTGGGGCATCAGGGGATGGCCATCGCTGCCCCCTGGTGTTCACCTTTAACCTCAAATTCAGTTATTTTATGCATATATTATATACTGTGAATTGTTTTAGCAGATTAATCTGATGCCCATTCCATCTACAAGTGACGCACGTTATAGTTTAATGCAACCATTCATTTATTGGGACCGCAGTTACAGGGGCGTCAATTGGGTATGGCAGGGGTATGCAGCTGCCATACCCTGGGTCCAGGGGGGAGAATCAAAGTTATTTTAAATATAAATCCATGAATGTCTCTTTGTCTATCTGTTCTGGTTATTATGTTGTTAAATGACAGTAAAATAACTACAAATGCAAAATTTAACAAAATGGTCACTTTAACAATTTTGTAATTATATTCTCCACACTTTTATTCTCCCCTTCTTGACAAAATGGTATATTCCCAGGTTCCGTAGGTCAGCTGCACAGGTGCAATACATTATTGTTAATTGTGGCACGTTTACTAACATGCCAAGTTTAGCTGCACTTGAACAACCGTTCCAGGCTGCCATATCCAGCCCAAGAAACCGTAGAAACGGGGGGAAAATAGAATGTACTTCTTAAAATAAATGTATCATGCCTGTTGCTAAGGTATGGCAACATGACTGGTGTCAAAACACCAGTCATGTTGCCATACCTTAGCTTTTTCTGAACTGATGCCACTGGAAAAGAGCAGTAAATACAGAAGACTTGAAACAGCACAACATCACTTCACTGTCATCTGTCATCTCCCAGGGGTTGAGAACCACTGTGTCAGATGATCTTAGTGAGAGGGAAGGGTTGTGGCGTTGGATCATGAAGATAAGAAGGTGCCAAGTAAAACAAAGTGAAGAACGTGACGAATTGCGTTCATATAAATTGATTATTTTCACTGAGTTATGCATTATACCAGGCGTCTTCAACAGGGGGTCCGGGACCCCTAGTGGGTCCTCAGAGTTACTACAGGGGGTCCTCCAAATCTTCCAATCCTTTTTATATTAACAACTTGAACCCTAGTGTCGATATTCTGAGGAATGTAGCCAAAAATAGCAGATCTACAAGCTCGCTATTTTCGGCAAAGAGGTTTGGTGTAGAGGGGGAAAAGAGCAGACTAAGTACAGAGTAAAAGGTCAAGTTTATTGGGTAATGATGGCTCAAGTGGTTAAATATCTGAAAACACAAATTGACATGAATCCAAAACACGCTGATGATTGTGCTGTCAAACGATGAAACTACATGGAATCTATGAACAGGTTGTGGGGGTCCCTGCTTCATCTCTCTCTCAGCTAAGGGGTCCTTGGCCTGAAAACATTGAAGACCCCTGCATTATACAATAGAGTATGAACTAACCTTTATAAGCCTGCATTCGTGGACAGCACATGACTGTGCGCAGTGCAGACCACATGTGCTTTTAGAAACATGAATGAGCCTGCTTTACATAACAAGGAGAGAGAGAGGGCTTGACCCTTAAAGTTATCACTAATACTTACTCTACACTGTAATACTACGACGCTACAATACCGACGCATGCACTGTGCTGTAGTCAGGGACGTGCAGAGAATGTTAGAGAGGCAGGGGCTGACATTTCTAAAAGGGCCTTTTGGTGAAAATATCGCAGTCTAATATCTCAGACCTCCAAGCTTGTGAGCTTGGAGGTCTGCTATTTTCAGTACTTGATACCACACTGAACTAAGCATTAAAAAAGGCAATACTGGAGATAAAGCATGGATTTCTACACAGAGAGGGCAATTCTTTCAACCTAAGATGCTGCATTCAAGTTCAGGAGAGTTTAGACAAGGCAATTCTCTTGAATGCTGCCTTCAGGTATGGCATAGAAAGAGGGGCATTTGCATTTCTTTCACCATAGTAAAAACCGCATTCATGGTCTGGAGAGGACACTTTTTTACGGAAAAAAGGGCAGGGGCTCAAGCCTCCTTTGATGTCTTTGTGTGCACGTGCCTGGATGTAGTAATGACACACTACTACTGAAGTACTGTAATAGACTACTAGTACAACACAGAGCCAGGGTTGTCAACATTGGACTGTCAGAATCCAGGAGATTTATTTTTGGGGGGTGCGTGGAACTCCCCAACCGGGGTCTGGGGGGTCCTCTCCCCAAAACTTATGAATAGATATATTTTCCTGTGTTCTGTTGAATTTTGTGCATGTTTGATACATTTATCAGGCTTACTTTACTAGCATGTGTACAATTTCAGCCTAATATGCCAAATGTAGGAGTACAGATCTGATGACAGAAGCAAAAGGACATCTTTAATAATGATTTCTCATCTTTAAGTCATTACTTAAGTGAATATCTGTATGATCTTTCTTGCATGCATTGCCCCCACCCCTAAAGCGGGGGGTCTGGGGGTCCTCCCCCAGAAATTCTTTAACATAGTAGATGTAATTTCCTGTGTTCTGGTGAATTTTGGGAGTTTGATACCAAATCGAGGAGAAATCCAGGAGATTTGCCAATCCAGGAGATTCCCAGGTGAGGGGTTCAAAATCCAGGAGACTCCTGGGAGATCCAGGAGAGTTGACAAGCCTGCACAGAGCTACTAGTAGGATCCGATGAGGAAACAAACCCATCTGAGAGTGAGGCAGACAGCGAGAGACAGACAGGTGAGAGAGATTAAGGAAGAGAGGGAAGGAACTGACAGAATGGGAGAGAGAGAGAGAGAGAGAGAGAGAGAGAGAGAGAGAGAGAGAGAGAGAGAGAGAGAGAGAGAGAGAGAGAGAGAGAGAGATCCTTCCCCTTGAGAAGCCAACAGGAATGTAAGGAATGTTACAGGAGACGGAACGGAAGGAGCAAGAAGAGAAGAGAAGAGAAGAGGAGAAGAGAAGAGAAGAGAAGAGAAGAGAAGAGAAGAGAAGAGAAGAGAAGAGAAGAGGGGGAGAAGAGAAGAGAAGAAGGGGAGAAGAGAGACAAGAGGGAGAAAAAGGAAAATAAACAGATAAAGGGGAGAGAAAGAGGGAGAGAGGGGGTGGGGTGAGGGGGTGATACAGAGGTCAGGGGTCTAGACGATAAGAGAGAAAAAAGTACATTCCACAAAAACCTACTGTTGTCATATGATATGTGTGTACGTGTGTGTGTGTGTGTGTGTGTGTGTGTGTGTGTGTGTGTGTGTGTGTGTGTGTGTGTGTGTGTGTGTGTGTGTGTGTGTGTGAGAGAGAGAGCGAGAGAGAAGAAGCCATCTTCTCTTATAGTTAAAATTATCAATCTGGAATGGTCTGGATTTGACCAAGTTCAGTGAAAAGTGTATTTTACATGTACTGTAGTATGAAGAAACCCATAACTTTCTACAAAATCCCAGTGTTCATTTAACTACAGCACAAACTGTTGGACCTGTAGTGTCTATAGTTATATCTGAGACTCAGTATACGTCCTAGGGGGTCCTCAGAGTTACTACAGGGAGGTCCTCCAAATCTTTGTGTGATAAAAACATTTTTTCTCCTCTTTTATATGAACTACTTGAACCCTACCGTCATATTTGGAGAACTTTAGCCAAAAATAACAGATCTACAAGCTCACAACGCCTCGCGCCTGCGAGGCGTTGTGAGCTTGTAGATCGGCTATTTTCAGCAAAGAGGTTTGGTCAGGTGTAGAGGGGAAAAATAGCAGGGAGAAACGTCAAGTTTAATTAAGTATTGACGGTTCAAGTGGTTAAATATCTGAAAACACAAATTGACATGAATCCAAAATACACTGATGATTGTGCTGTCAAACAATGAAACTATATGGAATCTATGAAAAGGTTTGTGGGGGTCCTGCTTCATCTCTCTCTCAACTAAGGGGTCCTTGGCCTGGAAACGTTGAAGACCACTGTTTTAAACCCAATAATGGGTTAAGTCATAAGCATTGTAGGTGTGTGGGTGGGTGTCTTCTTTGGAAATACAGACCACTAGATATGTCATATAGTCATTGGTTCCCCCGTTTCACACAACAACCACTAATTTCTACGAACACATTTCCATGCTGTCTGTGGAATCTTTAAGCGCGTGCGTGTGTGTGTGTGCGTGCGTGTGTGCGTGCGTGCGTGCGTGCGTGCGTGCGTGCGTGCGTGGCGTGCCTGCGTGCGTGCGTGCGTGCGTGCCTGCGTGCGTGCGTGCCTGCGTGCGTGCGTGCGTGCCTGCGTGCGTGCCTGCGTGCTGCGTGCGTGCGTGCCTGCGTGCTCGGTGCGTGCGTGCGTGGTGGTCACAGCACATCTCTCTCTTCAGTGTAGATAACATGAAATACTTTTAAAAGACACATTCCTAGTTCATTTGCACTACCGTCGTCAAGCCAGTGATATTTCAACAGCTGAAAAATAACAATCTGTAGTTCAAAAATTACAGTATTAAATATCTGCTGCTACAGTATCCTGTACATGAAATATGTGTGTATTAGTGTTTGATGCTTAATTGGCACCAAAGGTCGCAGTATACCATGAGAAATGACCGCAGCTTGTCTCCGTCTGTGTCTGTCAGTCAGTCAGTCAGTCAGTCAGTACACATTTTTACAGTCTATGGCAGGGTTCCCAAACTTTTTTGTCTCAGGGCACCCATAAATATTTTTTTAATCCGAGGCACCTCTACATTATAATTTTCACTCCAGCACCTTATATTTATAGCATATCGTTGTTGTCGGGTGGAAACCTTGTATGTCCCAAACCGTTCGTTTTGTATTTATCATCTATAAAATGTACTAAACTAGTGAAAACAGCAGATCTACAAGCACACAACGCCTCGCATCGCGAGGGGTTGTGTGCTTGTAGATCGGCTGTTTTCACTAGTTTTGTGCGACAGTCTTGTATGATGAAGTAGGGCTTTGCTTTACCAAAAGACGTACACGTTTGAAACTTGGAGATACGAGGTTTCTGCCTGACAGTGACGATATTTTAGTGATTATGTTGTGAGGAAAACATTGAGATAATTGCCATTTTGGTTAGAACTGACTGAAAATAACTTTGTACTTCAAGTTTAAAATGATACTAATATTTTTTCAAGTGTCCAAATAAATTCCAAATATTATCAAATGATCTCGCGGCACCCCTGGACTGCCGCCGCGGCACCTCGGGGTGCCCGTCACCCACTTTGAAAACCCCTGGTCTATGGTTCTATGGGTTTGTTCGCTCTGACATCATGCCATCTCAAGACTGCTAACCCATCTGTGCCACTCTTAACAGAATGGGTTTTGCCGCTTTGACGCTCTGGCTTGATGTCCCTTTTATGCCCATATATCTTATGCCCATATATAGTCGACAAGGTGAGGTCAGAACATGCCCATATATGGGCATTCCCAGATCACACTTGCATAATTAATTACGTCCTTGTCCATTTTATGCCCATATATGGAGATCCCTGTCACAGATGTCATCAATATCAAGGGCATATCTGGAATGCCCATATTGGTAATGCCCATATATGTGCATGTTCTGACATCACATTGTTGACTATCATGCAGGAATCTCCATATATGGGTAACTGGTCTGCTATACGTATATCACTGGCCAGATGGCCAAGAATTGCCCTTAGGGTGAGGTCGCATGTCGCCCTGAGGCGTCTTACTAGTTTATACTCTCCAAGTTGCTTGCTCAGGGGCATCAATTGGGTATGGCTAGGGGTAATGTGTATGCAGCTGCCATACCCTGGGTCCAGGGGGTAAAATAAATGTTACTTTTAAATATGAATCCATGAATGTCTCTTTGTCTATCTGTGGCTGGTTATTATGTTGTTAATTACAATACAATAACTACAAATACAAAAAGTAACAAAATGGTCACTTTAACAAGGTATTATAATTATATTCTCCACACTTGTATTCTCCCCATCTGACAAAATGGTACATTCCCAGGTTCCGCAGGTCAGCTGCACAGGTTGCAATGCATTATTGTTAATTGTGGCACGTTTACTAACATGCCAAGTTTAGCTGCACTTGAACAACCGTTCCGGGGGGGGGGGGGGGGTGGGGGGGGGGGGGGGGGGGAGAAAAAATGTACTTCTAAAATAAATGTATCATGCCTGTTGCTAAGGTATGGCAACATGACTGGTGTCTTGCACGCGCCTGACACCAGTCATTTTGCCATACCTTAGCTTTTTCTGAACTGACGCCAACTGATGCTGCAAATAGGTGGATTTCTAAGCTCACAACGAGCTGTGGAGCTTGTAAATCATCAATTTTCGGGAAGTGTATTGTTCTCTCTCTCTCCTCTCCTTTCCTCTCCTCAAAATATCTTTTGACTTTTGACTTTTCTCCCAAATGTAGTCTTTATTCCATTTCCCCCCATGTCCCTGCCACTGCTGTTCCCTACAGGGGCGGGTGGGACGGTGAACCTGTAGAGCAGTGGTTCTCAACCTTTTCAGAACGCGACCCCCAAAACAATCACATTTTAACATGGGTTACCCCTGACGAGCACTAAGAGTTGAGGCATTAGATGCTTGAAAGCCAGTATTGTATCATTTTAAAAATGATTTAAACTAGTGAAAACAGCCGATCTACAAGTACACAACGCCTCGCGGTGCGAGGCGTTGAGTGCTTGTAGATCTGCTGTTTTCACTACTTTTGTGCGACAGCCTTGTATGATGAAGCAGGGCTTTACTTTGCGAAGAAACGTACACATTTGAAACTTGGAGATACGAGGTTTCTTCTTGGCAGTGATGATATTACACCCCCGTATTATGTTGGTGTGCCCATGGATTCTTGGGACATGAAAAGTGTGCCCATGCAGAAAAAAGGTTGAGAAACTTAGATGATAGTTAGAGGATGATGGTGATGGTCTTTGGCGTGAAGCCGGTCAACTCATCTCTATCTGTCACATTGAACTGACAATACATTTCCAGATTTGGATGCCAAGTTTATACAATCAGAACAAGTGTAGCTTAGCCTACAGTGTTTATCTTTTTACCCTGCATGAGTTCTCTTTCTCTGCCGTGAAGTGATTGCTATCAGCCATCAGGATAGTTAGACAAACTTATTTCAACAAGAAATATCGTTTTCATTTTACTCAATGTTTCTTTTTCTTTATATATAATTTTGCTTATTTTAGTGGATTTTGGAGGGATTAAGGAAAGGAGGGATGCTTCCTTAAGAAAGGGAAGGGAAGGATGCAGTCAGACCATCACCAGACTGTGTGAGAGAGTCTCAGCTATAGTAAGGTCAGAGGGTCAAGAGGGGTCAGAGGGTCACTGAGGACCCAGCAGTGCCACTTAGAACAGGATATCCTGTTAGACGCACCCATCGCTCTCTCTGTCTGTCTTTCTTTCTCTCTCTCTCTCTCTCTCTCTCTCTCTCTCTCCTCTCCCTCTCTCTCTCTCTCTCTCTCTCCTCTCTCTCTCTCCTCTCTCTCTCTCTCTCTCCTCTCTCTCTCTCTCTCTCTCCCTCCCATGGGACAGAGTATAGGACAGGGTGAAGTACAAACAATTGATCACATAGACAGATTGACAAACACACACGCACACACCATGCTCTCCTACACATGTGCACAGTCAAATTCTCAGTGTTCATTCATACTCATTATCGTCGTGGTCGGGTGAAAACCGTGTATATCCAAAACTGTTCGTTTTGCGTTTATGATTTAAAAATTATTGAAACTAGTGAAAACAGCCGATCTACAAGCACACAACGCCTCGCACCGCGAGGCGTTGTGTGCTTGTAGATCTGCTGTTTTCACTACTTTTGTGCGACGGCCTTGTATGATGAAGCAGGGCTTTATTTTGCGAAAGAACGTACACATTTGAAACTTGGAGATATGAGGTTTCCACCCGACAACGACGATATATGAGATCACACAATGAACATTTCCCCTCTGTCTCACAGGCTTGCATACTGTAAACACATATACTGTAGCGTGTTTACATGAGCAGGGGCATGTTTCCATATAAGTTATATAAGTTCAAAGGTGAAATTACAACTGAAAGAAAACTTAAAGAAAGATGAGTGAGGGTTTGAGGCATTGCGAAGAGAGAGAGAGAGAGGGAGAGAGAGAGAGAGAGAGGAGGAGAGAGGAGAGAGAGAGAGAGAGAGAGAACATGTTACGTTTGGCCTGGTAATGAGTTTCATGTACCTTTTATATGACTGATGACATTGTTTTGTCTTTCTGCGCGGGTTCTCTTTGTGACTGTGTGCGTCCGATACGGAAGTGTTATTCATTCCATTCACATGATAGAAATACAATATTTTATCTGAGAGAATAAATGTGAAACTATATACCATACGTATACATTTTGAGACTGTCAAAATGTTCCTGTTATGTTTTACAACAAACAGTATGTGAGTGAGTAGAGTTCCTGCAGGTTCCTGGAGGTTCAAGCCCTCCACAGTGTATCCCGCTTTGCCCCGGGCGCTTAAACCCATTTTTAGGCACTGTGAGGCGTTGTGTAGATCAGCTATTTTGGCAAAGAGGTTTGGTGTAGAGGGGAAAATACTAAGTACAGTGAAAGGTCAAGTTTCTTAAGTATTGACGGTTCAAGTGGTTAAAAATCTGAAAACATGAATCCCAAAATACATGCACTGATGATTGTGCTGTCAAACCATGAAACTATATGGAATTCTACAGGTGTGGGGGTCCCTGCTTCATCTCTCTCTCAACTAAGGGGTCCTCGGCCTGAAAACGTTGAAGACCCATGCCTTATTAGTCGAACGAATGACACCTAGAAATATCAAGCTTTTCCCCCAAAACTTGATGGTGTGAATATTCTGTTTGTTGTGCCTAAATCTCTCTCTAACACACGCACACACACACGCACGCACCGCACGCACGCAATCCGCACGCACGCACGCACGCACGCTCGCACGCACGCACGCACGCACGCACGCAACGCACGCACGCAGCACACACACACACACAACACACACCACACACACACACACACACACACACACACAGCCCTCTCTCGCAGTCGCTGGAAGCCATTAGTCATGAATGGATGTTTGTGTTGTTTTAAGCTCGACAGCGCCACCTGCGGCCAAAGGCGCAACATTAAACGCTCATGCTGTGATTAGCGGGAAATTAGCCAATCAGTGCCTCGACCTTAAGGCCAACCCCAAGGTCAGGAGGACACGCAGCCCTGTGGGAGCCAGGTGCGTTCCCATGGCGACCATCTGTCCATCACACGGCTATCAATGGACGGGCAGACATACTGCTCTCATTGTGTGTCCTGTTGAAGGGAGTTCAAATGCACATGCGTGTGAAGGCGAACACAGGGATTTCAGATGAGCGCACGCACACACACACACATACGCACGGACAGACACATGCACGGCATGCACACAGACACAAAGGCATTTCAGACAGACATGCATGCACACTAGGGGTGTAACTATACATTTTAACAATGATACATGGTTAACGATACGATATATGACGACATTGGTTACATTCATGGTTTAAAGAAATTAAATCTGGTTAAACGTGTAAGAAATCCATTATAATGGAAGTACTGTAAACGCTGTGATTATTTAGCAAATACATGGACATTATTCAACACATAATGGACAAACCCACCTTGACACGAACACAGAGATTACACACATTTATCAATATAGACCAAGAGTAGCTATATGGAATGGAAAGGTAATTAAACCCCTCTTTTACATTTCCATCTTAAAATTGTCAAATACAAGGCACAAATATACTTTCAATCTATACAATCAATGATTTGCATTGCAAAACGATTCAATACCGATTACCAGATTTTAAAGCGATACGATACGATACAAAGCCAAACGGTGCAGATACTTTGCTTTAGCAAACGATATAGTAGATCACAGTAATTCAGTTACTATATCGTTACACTCCCTAATGCACACCATACAGTACATTGCATGCATGTATGCCTTTTCTGTCTGTCTGGTGTGTGTGAATGTGCGTGCTTGTGTGCATGTGTACGCCTAGATGTGCATGCAGGCTCACCTAAATGTGCGTTCACACGTGTGTGTGTGTGTGTGTGTGTGTGTGTGTATAGGCTACATGTACATGTTAATGAGGGTATAGTTTGTGTACATACTGAATGTATGTGTACCGTATGTGCATGTACAATTACATACTGTATTTGTGTCAACGTGCGGTCGTGTGCGTGCGTGTGTTCTGTGTGTGTGTGTGTGTGTGTGGTACAGAGGTTCCCAGTGGACAGAAGACAGGGTTTGCCCAGAGAGTGGAAATCAACACTTCCTGGGCTTCCTGCAGCCAGAGGAAGTGCTACTGCCACTGTCCCTTATCACTGAATACACAGGCTGCACAAAGATGAGAGGAGAGAAGAGAGAGAGAGGAGAGATGAGAGAGAGAGATGATGAGAGAGAGGGAGAGAGAGAGAGAGAGAGAGAGAGTGATTGAGAGAGAGAGAGAGAGAGAGAGAGAAAGAGAGAGAGAGGTGATTG
>NC_137818.1:64864489-64894489 GCF_963921795.1 Nannobrachium achirus
GAGATTGTTGGAGAGGCAGGGGCTGAAATTTCTAAAAGGGCCTTTTGGTGGAAATATCGAAAAAATAGCAGACCTCCAAGCTCACAACGCGTCGTGCACATTTCTTGATTTCAACATAAGTAAAGATGCTGCATTCAAGTTCATGCATTATTCAAGTTCTTGAATGCTGCCTTCGGGTATGGCATGGAAAGAGGGGCATTTGCATTTCTTTCACCATAATAAAAACTGCATTCATGATCTGGAGAGGGCAGTTTTTACAGACGAGTAAAAGGGCAGGGGCTCAAGCCCCTTTGATGTCTATGTGTCTGCACGTGCCTGATTAATGTGTTCTGGTGCCTGTCATAATATGGGCGAACATTCTGTGAAAACAGCCAGATCTATGAGGCTGTAAAATAAATCAGGCTATTTTCCTGCGAAGATATTTGGTGTAGGGGGCCAATTATGCAGCCCTGGGGGACCCCGGTCGACAAATTATATAGGGTTCAAGACAAGTGGGTAATAATCAAAGTCTGAATCAGAAACATACCAGAGTATGAGCATCATAAAAGCGATGTGCTTTGGCATCTTGAGACATTTGTAGTAGATTTAAGATAATCATGATTGATTATGTGTGACGTTATTAGTAGATCATGTGTTCATTGATTATATTAATATCTAGGTCGTTATGATGATGCTAATACTTGATAGTTAGGAGTCGAAAGGCCTTCAGTAGGCCTCAGTAACTAAAGCCTATCTTGTTATGGTACAGCTCATCCCAGAGGCCTCGGGGCAGAACTACTTTACCGCTGACCAGAGTGTTAACTGTACTTCTGTCCATGATATCATGTTTACATAAACTTGACCACCACCACCTAATACTTTGTCTTGTCTCCTCATTTTCTCATTGATTATTGTTTGATCTGAATTCCACCACACATGACAAACTGGCATCAAACAATCAAGTCAACATAGCGTATGGTTGAGCCTCTCATGTCTTGATCATTTCTGGACCAGCTGGTTGGCAAAGTGACTTACAGACAGCACACATGCACACAGACTAACAGAGAGCTTAGCAAAATATAGCTTAACAAAAATTTGAAAATCAATGCACTTTAAAACAGTAGTTCTCAACTTTTTCAGGCTGTGACCCCCAAAATAATCATATTTTAACTGGGGACCCCCTCCCCCACCCACCCTAAGAGTTGGGGAATTACATTTTGTATAACACGGTTCTATTGTAATACTTGACAATTTGGACAATGTTTAATTCGTCATTTTAGAGGTATTAAATGTCCTTAAATTGTCACTTTAGAATATACACTTACATTTTGTTGGTTTGTTTGATGTTGAGTGAGAAAACAATGTTGCACATTAAGCTAATCATCTGGGGACCCCCCAAAATAATGCCGGGACCCCCCTGGGGGTTCCGACCCACAGGTTGAGAACCACCGCTTCACTGCATCCATCACTCTTCATCGGCATATCTGGTGTCGGGTTATGGAAGAAGCAGTTCCTGCAGAATATCACAGACTTCCCTTTCCCTCGCCACTTCAGCCAGCTCTAACTTGGGCATACCAAGATACCAAGATGTTTCCAGGCCACTAGAGCAGTGATTCTAAACCTTTTCAGGCCGCGACCCACAAAATAATCATATCATCTGGGGAACCCCACCCACAAGCACTTGGAATTGTAGGAGTTGGCATTACATTTAGTTTAGTGACTCAATCTATTCCATTGTGAAAATAGCCGATCTGCTGTTTTCACAATTTCTGCCTCTAATATTTGACAATTTGACCAATGTTTGACCAGAGGTGCTAAGAAGATCTTTAAAGTCCTTAATTGGCAACGCCCATGAGAATGAATCCTGACGATGAATATCACGAGTATTGTAGGACAGGTAACACCATTTGCAGCCCTGGCAGAAGCCAACGCCCATGAGAATGAGCCAGACTTACTGCAGAGGACACAACTAGCGCTCGCTTTTGGGTGTACAGAGATTGGATTGCCCTTATTAGAGCCAGCCTCACAGTTACACCTGAACTCAGGGGTGTCGCACCAAATTCTGGGTCCTGGGTACTTTAACTATTGAAAAATAGCAGATCTACAAGCTCACAGTGCGGCACTCGGTGCAACGCTGCAAGCTTGTAGATCTGCTATTTTTGAAGAAGCTTGACTTTTTTTTCCCACGTCTTTGAATATTTCAAATCCTTCAAAGGCTTTCTCATGTCATATGAAGGACCCCCAAAATGATATGTAAAATGTGAGTTACAAATGTTTGCTTAAGAAATACATATATTCAAAGATTTGCACACATTTTCACGACTTTTCAAAAATAGCAGATCTACAAGCTCGCAGCGCGGCACTCGGTGCCGCGCTGTGAGCTTGTATATCTGCTATTTTTCAATAGCTAAAGTACAAAATAATTCCAGGCCCCTCCACCTTGGGCCCTAGTAACTCAGTCCCACTTTCCCCCCCATTGTGACGCCCCCTGGCCATCGCCCATTTCCTGGCCGTGTTTTCCGAACCACCGTTATGTCCATACTTAATAAATGTTACATCAAAACGTACTTGAAAACCTTTGTCAATGTTAGCTGAAACAACTCACAGTATTGTTATTAAAAGCCCTCTTCCAGCTAGAGTTTGAGTTTGAAGTGCAGCTGCACTTGTAAGGAACTATTTTTACAGGTGTATTAAATTAAATGTTAATTTGGGCCAACATCTGTGTTAGCTTACTACTGTACAGACATTTTAGCTCAAATAAGCGGTGTAGTGACTTTCAGAAGAGTGAATTATACCTATACCTAGCAAACTTGAAAAAGCCTTGTGGAGTTCTTTTCCTTACCGTTTCGACATGAATGTCAGTGAACAACGTATATATAATAATGCAGCGGTTCTCAACCTTTTCAGGCCGCGACCCCCAAAAGAATCATATTTCAACTGGGGACCTCCGCCCACAAGCACTTGGAATTGTAGGAGTTGGCATTACATTTAGTTTGACTCAGTCTATTCCATTGTGAAAATAGACGATCTACATGCTCACAACACCTCGCAACGCTGCTGTTTTTACAATTTCTGTCTCTAATATTTGACAGTTTGACCAATGTTGGACCTAGAGGTACAAAAAAAGTGTTTAAAGTCCTTAAATTGTCACTTTAGAAATGTGCAGATACACTTAAACTTTATGTTGGTTTGTTTACTGTTGAGAGAGAAAACAATGTTGCACATTAAGAAAACCATCTGGGGACCCACCAAAATAATTTGGGGACCCCCCCTGGGGGTCCCGACCCATAGGTTGAGAACCACTGTAATAATGTAGGCTGAGAAGTACACACTGCATTTGCACTGCATACGTACATAACATTTGTTGAAGATCAGGACAATCTCTGCTAATGGCTAGAAGACAAAATAAGACTTGAAATGTTGGGCTATGCTGTTCATTCAATCCAGTAAAGCAGTCATATTCAACTGGCGGCCCGCGGGCCATATTCAGCCCTAGCGCTAGAGCTTTCTTGTGGCCCCTGGAGATCATTACCTATCCCAATGTAAAAAAATATTACAACCAATTGGATGGTTGGTTGTACAGGATGACCATTTTCGGCAATGTATTTTTTCAACATGGAGCTGGGCCTGGGTAGCTTGGCAACATACAAGAGCTCAACAGATGAGTTCTGAGTGCAGTTCATCCATCCATTTGAAACCATTTTAGAGTAGCCTCGTGAACCAGCCTCTCCCGGAAATTACATTTTGCTTTCAAAGTCTTGAGCGGATGTTGTTGTCCATTTAGGGGGGAAAATAAAAGTTACTTTTAAATATAAATCCATTGATGTCTCTTTGTCTATCTGTGCTGGTTATTATGTTGTTAAATTACAGTAAAATAACTACAAATGCAAAATTTTACAAAATGCTCACTTTAACAAGGTATTATAATTATATTATCCACACTTTTATTCTCCCCATCTCGACAAAATGGTATATTCCCAGGTTCCGCAGGTCAGCTGCACAGGTGCAATGCATTATTGTTAATTGTGTCACGTTTACTAACATGCCAAGTTTAGAGCTCTGCACTTGAACAACCGTTCCAGGCTGCCATATCCAGCCCAAGAAACCATAGAAACGGGGAGGAAAAAATAAAATGTACGTACTTCTTAAAATAAATGTATCATGCCTCAGACAAAAACCTTTCATTCATACGAACATGTAAACACTTCACCTTGCCTGCCTACTACCTCAAATACCCTTCCTCTTTTCTGAGGCTGGACTCACACATATGCGTGAAACATCTTCTCCGTATTGTCTGAGAATGGCCACTGGGGGCGCCGTACTAATGCATTGTCAATGGAAGGTTGTTTGGTTTTTTGTCGTTGCCGTGTCTCTAGCTCAACCACAGCCTGTCTTTTGGCCAAGAGACACGGCAACGACAAAACACCAAACAACCTTCCATTGACAATGCATTAGCACGGTGTCCCCAGTGGCCATTCTCAGACGATACGGAGAAGATGTTTCACGCAAATGTCTGTACGGCGCCTTAAATATCAAAATCTAAGCCTGTGCCCTATAAAGGACTGGAACAGAAAACATCAAAATGCATGAATGCAGTATGAAGCAGGCCCTAATAAGTTACCATATTGGACATACATGTCCATTGTTGTGTCCTATCGGACATAACAAACAACAAACGGTTAACCGTGAACATTTTGTTGTCACACACTTATGGCCCACGACTTCAAGTGATTTTACAATCGTGGCCCTCTGCCTTCTCTAGTTGAATACCCCTACAGTAAAGTATCTGTTGAATGATTTTAACCACTATTTCAACCATTATCTTGTACTTTGGCTACTCAAAAATAGCAGATACACAAGCTCATAGCAGCACGCGCTTATGAACTTGAAGATCTGCTATTTTTTTATTTATTTGTGAAACTGTGCAAATATTTGAATATACCTTTGCCTTTTTTAAGTAAAATCTTTGCTTCAGGGGGTCCCTGGAACAATTTCTTTGAGAAGGGGGTTCACGGCCAAATATATATAGTTGTGGGGGTCCTTGACATGAAAAAGTTTGAGCACCACGCCATTTAGGCCTGAACGCAAATCTGTGTCACTTTTAGATTTGAACCACTTTAACCATTATTTTATGTTTAAAAATAGCAGATATACAAGCTCACAGCGCGGCACCGAGTGCCACGCTGCAAGCTTGTAGATCTGCTATTTTTGAAAAATAAAGTCTTTGGACCCGATTCTATAAATCTCTCCTAAATCCTAACAGGTTTCTGAAAAAAACTACCTTTCTATGTACGTGGTTCTCAAGCTTTTTCATGTCAAGGACCCCCTAGAATGACATGTACTTGACCACGGACCCCCATCTGAAAATATTTACTTCCAGGGACCAATAAAACAAATATCAGCTTTATAATTTTTAGCTATTTTTAGCTATTGAAAAATAGCAGATATACAAGCTGACAGCGCGGCACTCGAGTGCCGCGCTGCAAGCTTGTAGATCTGCTATTTTTGAAAAGTCGTGAAAATGTGTGCAAATCTTTGAATATATATGCTTGCTTCAGGGGGGTCCATGGAACTAAATATTTTGAGATGGGGCTCCGTGGCCAAATACATATCATTTTGTGGGTCCTTCAAATACTTTTACTTCACGAGCTTGTAGATCTGCTATTTTTCAATAGCTAAAGCACAAAGTAACGCAGTGATTCCTTGTACCCAGGGCCCAGATATTTGGTGCGACGCCCCTGCACACACCTAGTGATAAGGCTGACCACAGTGACTTCACAATGGGCCTGTATTCTCAGCCTGCTCTGATTACACACACAAGGAGCTGGATTACACCCCTTTAATTCAATTTCCTCCTCTTTGGGTCAACCGTAGTGTGCGTTTGTGTCTGGTTGGTGGTTGTGTGTGTGTGTGTGTATGTGTATGTACGTGGTAAGTGTCTGGCTGGTAGGTTGTTGTGTGTGTGGTTTTGTGTGTCTTTGTCGGTGTGTGTGGTCATGCGTTTTGATTAGATTTTGGTCAGAGCCGACAGTTGGACTGTTGGATTGTTGGATGGATGAATGTTGGATGCGGTAGGTTTATGGATAGATGGATGGATGGTCAAGACAGGAAAATGTGGTGAATTGCTTCCTCAAGTCACAATTGATTTGCATGCCACATTCAAGCCTAATAGCCTATATTCAACACTTGCCTTTCTGTTTCAAATATTTTTATTGTCAAGCACTTTCAAAATTGTCAAGCATTTTCAAAACAAACAGTAAACAGTGCTTCCTTATTTTTTAAACAGATATACATACACACAAACCAAAATACAATATTGCGTGCATGCGCGTGACAGAGAGAGGCCTAAGTATCCTCTCTATGTGTGATAGAAACATACTTCCTAACTGTGAGTAAACAAGGTGAATCGTTTCAGATGGATTCACACTGATGAAGCAGAGAAATGTTCCCTGTCAACCCGCAGGATCAGCTACAATGTGAGCTGTTGTTTAATGGATGGAAAGAAGTGCTCATTATCAACCTTTCAACAACATTTTCATCAAAGTTTTCAATATGTTTTGATGATGTAATTAAGCCTATACACTTTGATTGTGTCGCTTTGATACAATTTGTAAGCATATGGCAGGTAACTAAATTAAGTATATTTAAATGTATCGCTTATCTCTGTCTTCTGGTTTAATCAAAGATATCCTGATAACCAGTATCTAGTCAGACTACATGTCTGGTGGCAGCATACCTGTAACTATCGTACAATCTCTTTTTCACTACGTCAGCATTCTTAACTATAAACAAAGGTTTTCAAACTCAGACAGCATTGAACCTTCGACCGTAGCTGTACATACACTCAACACACTCAGAAGTCCTTTGATCAGAACAACAAGGTGCAACATTAAGACTTCAAGATGATACTTGTTGCAGTTCTGTTGCTGGCTGTAACAGTCCACTCTGCTCCTTGCTGCGATCTCAACCAGTTTCTGGACTGTGAGGAAATCTACAACAACGGTGGTGTGTATGACATCTATCCCTACTGTGACATGGACACAGATGGAGGGAAGTGGACAGTCATCCAGAGAAGAGTGGACGGCACTCTGAACTTCTACAGACCCTGGGCTCAGTACAAGGCTGGGTTTGGAGACATAGCAGGCAAGTTCTGGCTGGGACTGGAGAACATGCATCTCCTCACCAAGAACAAAACGTATGAGCTGAGGGTGGACATGGAAGACTTTGAGGGAAACACAGCGTCTGCCTCTTACTCCTCTTTCTCTGTGGGTTCTGAGGCTGATGGCTACAAGCTGCAGGTTGCTGGCTTCACTGATGGAGGAACAGGAGACTCACTGACCTATCACAATGGAAGTAAATTCTCAACCTTTGACAAAGATCAGGACAACAATGGTGGCAACTGTGCAAGTCATTATAAAGGTGCATTTTGGCACAACGACTGTCACTATGCTGACATCAATGGTGATTATCTGTGGGGACAGACGGCTCATTTTGCAACAGGTGTGATCTGGTACCACTGGAAGGGTTGGTATTACTCCCTGAAGGCTGTAGCCATGAAGATCAGACGTGTTCTTTAATCATGTTTAGGTTCACATATATTTTTGAAAAGCACAGCCGTGGTATAAAAAGGCATGATGCAATATTTACTCCTTTGCAGTCTTTTATTTTCTTTAGGACTCTGTTTAATCCTAAACTCATACAGTAGATACCTGTAGTGTATCACATACAGGCAGTATTATTACAGTGGTGATCTGTCCTCTATGGCTCTTAAATAAATAAATAATCCAAGCTGTTAAAACGAATAAACTCTGATTATATGATAAGGTCTCATTCCTTCATAAATAATGTTTGTTTTAGGTTTGTTCATGAGCTGATCTAGCCGGCTTCACTGACATGTATTTCATTGCACTTCTGGTGCGAGTTTTGGCACCCATTGTGAGCGTCATGGCCGGTCATGGCGCATATACCCCTTTGTCACGTGATTCCCTTCCTTCCATACATTCCTTGCCCAGAAGTAAGGAAAGGACACTGACACGTTTTTTGGCACCGCGGCTATGCGCCATGACACTCGGTGGCAAACTAGCACCGGAAGTTCTGTGAATAACATTGGCGTTTATGAGAGCCGGCTGGGACAGCTCATGAACAAAAAAATTATTCTGAACGATAAAGACCTTTATAAAATACTCAGCTCAGGAATATAAAAGAAGACATGTCACACATTGTTTTCTGCTGTGTTGCTTTTCGACGTGTACACTGTATAACTTTATAGAGGCATCTAAAGAGCCCAAAGTACGTTTCTGAACTTGCTAGTATCGCAAGACTCTCCACCATTCCCTGTCTGGAATCCAAATCTTGCAATATCACCGAGACAGAAATTATACTTTGCCGCTGTTTAGCTGCCTCAATAACGTTATAACATTCTAGATGTACATTCATTACAACCAAGGCTGCTTTGCATGATCAAAAATGTACATTCAAAACCGAATTAAAACAGCCCTCCCTCCCCCCAGTTACACACCATGCGGGTTATCCACAGGATTTAGCTTACTTCAACCATTCAAAAAGGAGATTAAAGACCTCCAAGTCTTTTCGAAATCTTTCAGTTTATCTTTGAGTGTGAATCTAATTCTTTCCAAGTGCCGAGTTTCTGTCGTCTCAATTGAGCCTAAGCTTGACTGTGGGGACCCCTTTCTTTTTCCAGAATAAAAGTATACATTTCTTTGCAGTGATAAGACCATATGACAGCAAACGCCTTTCTGACATCAAACATATAATTTTCCGAATGTCTGTCTGAGTGAGTGAGTGAGTGAGTGAGTGAGTGAGTGAGTGAGTGAGTGAGTGAGTGTCTGTCACAGCGTTTCTCCTCAGTGGCTGGAGCAATTGATCTGAAATCGCATCACCATTAGCATATGAACACACCTAACATAACTGTGAAGCCCGTTTGTAACTTTCACAAATCATATGCTGTATGTATTAGCATTTTTATGGTGTATCTACTATCTATTCTGCATCTAGCATGAGGCTTATCTATTCTGCATCTAGCATGAGGCAACATGTTTAACCAGCTGTGTGTGTGTGTGTGTGTGTGTGTGTCTGTGTGTGTGTGTGTGTGTGTGTGTGTGTGTGTGTGTGTGTGTGTGTGTGTGTGTGTGTGTGTGTGTGTGTGTGGGTGGGCGGGCGGGGGTACACAGTATCTCGCTAAACGAAACGGGTATTTCTTACATTGATGATCCTACATATTATCATGCAAGCACCAGTTAAAGTTACTTTCCATCCCTCATATACTGTGTGTACAGTGCACATCCCATAACCCACACACTGCACATCATTTCGGAGCTCATATCTGTGAACGGGTAAGGGCTAGCAATATTCAATCTCCAATTTTTTTTGCCCCACTACATAATGATAATTTAGTCCCCTTTAGATGTTCGCTCACACAAACAAGTAAACGCTCTCTGATTGATTGATTGAAGAATTTATTAGAAGTTTGCAATAGAAAAAAGTACAGTTTCATGACAGTACAAATCACTGGTACAAGGTCAACTAAAAGGAGATCCTAGAAAGCCGAGGCTTATTTCCACAGGAACCACACTTTAAGTATCTCATATAACATTGAAAGACAGACGGATAGAACATAGTACTTTATCTAGGATAATATCAGTTTCAAAAGCATAACATCAAATACAAAAGGCAGAATACAAAGAAAAAGGGGGGGGGGGGAGCATGGGGGCTTAGTCTATTTACAAGTCACGGGTAGCTGCTGTCTGAAGGTGACTTTTCATACCAATTTTGAAGGAGGCTAGGGATTTGCTCTCCTTTAGGGCTTGTGGAAGGGCGTTCCACATGTTGATGGTATAGCAGGAGAACGAGTTAGCGCCTTGTTTAGTGTTAAATCTACGCTGATGATGATTAGTGGAGCTGCCTCTGGTGTTATGATCGTGAACATCCTTGACCTTTAAGAAGTAGTTTGTCAGGTACATGGGAATCTTGGAGGTGTAGGTGTAGTCTCTCTCCCGGTAGTCTCTCTCCCGGGACTCCTTACTATCCATCCATCTTCAACCGCTTATCCGGAATCGGGTCGCGGGGGTAAGTAACAGTTCCAACTGAGACTTCCAGATTTCCTTATCCCGAGCAACTTCCTCCACTCCCTCAGGGAGTATACCGAGGCGTTCCCAAGCCAGTTTGTAGATATAATCCTTCCACCTGGTCTTTGGTCTGCCACGGGGTCTCCTCCCATGGGACGTGCATCGAGGACCTTCCTAGGAAGGCGCTTGGGGGGGCATCCGTAAGTTCTCAGTAACTACTAGTGATTTACCAGTCCAGTCTAAACCACTTGAGGAATGTCTCAGCTAATAAAACCTTAACAGTAATTCATACAGTGGTTAGGCCTACTAGAAAACAGCTGTTAGCGGTGTTGAATCAAAAAGCTATGAACAGATCAACAGAAAAGTCATCACAACCTCATGAACTGAACTTCCTAAAAAGAATGCAAATGTATGACTTTTTAATCTGTAAGCACAAACAGTGTTCAGCATTTTTGTTCGGTTCAACCCAAATGCAGGAAGACAGGCATAAACGTCTACGGTACTTACACTCAAATGGAGGCAGCCAGAAACAGGCAACAAATGGTCTGACAAACCTCCAGAGAAACAAACAGGTATGCAATCAGGGCAGCGCAGTGGCGTCAGTTCAGCAAAAGCTAGGGTATGGCAAAGATGGGAGTCCTCATGGAAAAGCGGCATTACATTTTGTATAACACGGTTCTATTGTGAAAATAGCAGATCTACATGCTCACAACGCCAGATCTATAGGCGTTGTGAGCATGTAGATCTGCTATTTTCACAATGTCTGAAAAAAAAACAGTTTTGTCAGTTTTTTACACAGGTTTTTACGGTTTCTTGGGCTGGATATGGCAGCCTGGAATGGTTGTTCAAGTGCAGCTAAACTTAGCATGTTAGTAAACGTGCCACATGAATTGCACCTGTGCAGCTGACCTACAGAACCTGGGAATATACTATTTTGTCAAGATGGGGAGAATAAAAGTGTGAAGAATATAATTATTATACTTGTTAAAGTGACCATTTTGTTAAATTTTGCATTTGTAGTTATTTTACTGTAATTTAACAACGTAATTGCCATTACAGATACACAAAGAGACATTCATGGATTTATATATATATATATATATATATATATATGTGTGTAAGAGTGGCCCAACTCACATTAGCAGCCAGTGTTAAAACTGGTACCCTTGTCAACACCTTATTCTTGAATTTGCCAATAAATAATTATGTTACACCCTTTTGATTCAAGTGTATTATTTATGTATTATCATTAGCATTTCCATATATAATTATAAGACTTCCGACAACGCCACCTCTATAAAAAGAGGAAAAGGAGATATACAATAATAACCCTTTTTGCAGGTAACCAGAGCAATATAACCCTCAGGAGAGAATGAGACCGGACAACAAGTTTAGAAAAAGTATAACAATCTTTATTAACTAGGTACAGGGGCTTCTATACGCCATAAAAACAATACAAAATAAAAATAAAAGAACCCTGTCACTCCTATGGCGCCTCTAATCTAAAACTACAAAACAACCAACAATAAAACCAACAAACCCGGGTAAACTTCCCCCCTTATCAAATCCACCGCACAGTTAAAGTGCGCGTGCAATATTTGCCCTTAGCAATTAAGGCTTTTTATATAATAATAATAAATATTGCAGTTATTGCGATTCAGCAAGGACGTATGGTAGATAACACGTTATAAACAGGAATATGCGATAGGCAGGTATAATAATAATAATAGCTAAACAGAGTGGGTGAGGGGTGTAGAGGGACACAGCAACTCTTCGGTGCGTCTACTTCTTAGGCCCACACATCTGTGAACAAGGAAAATAGGCCAGTATCTTCGTATACTACAATTTATCGGCACAACTTCAGGTCGGTGGCTCGAATAGACAATGGTGCATAGATTGGATACTCACAACGGGGCAGCCAAGTGGCTGCCGCTGCGAGTGATTCGCACGACACCACTGTCACCACTGCGGACCCCTCTCGTCAGCCTGGGTAGAGCGGCTCGTCCCGGCTCGTCTGGATCAGGATAGGTGGATGGCTGGAACACTCCTGGTTCTGCTGGGCACCACCGTGTTGTCTGGATCACTGCGTCGCACTATAGAGCTCACTCGTCTTCAACATCAACATTTCTTGGTTACTGCTAATGCCCTCACTTTTAGCAGTCAGCTATCAGTCCCTCGTTACACCGGTTGCCTCTGCCGGTTCACCTCCCTCTGCCCACCGCATACACACGTCCGTCTCCTTCCTCGTTCTCCGACAGACTGACTGAGTCTCTCTTATAAAGGCCGCCCCTTTCCTGCACCAGTCTCTCATTGGCTAGGAAGGACGTCAGCCCCTTCACATTGGTCTAGCCCGGGCCGCTAGTTAGCCTATCAGTCCCCGCTCACACACACATATACCAGAAGTGGAGTTTCATTCAGGGAGAAATAGCATTATTACAACATAACCAATAAAATGTATTATGGGAAACATACAAAACAAGCATTAGGATAACAGAAAATAATAAAATACAAGAGTTTCCAAAGGAATAGCAAAAAAAGAAATAACGCTGCTTTCCACCCCCTCACATATTAGGGCTTTCACTTCAAGTATTTTTTACAGATCGACTAGTTGAAGCCACTGGTAGTCGACTAGTCGACTAGTCGTTAACATATTATGTCATTATAAAGAGCGCTGTGGCACGGCTTTTCACAGCAGCCAAGTTACCATGACAACGGATACTCACACAAACCCCACGTGTGCAAGTTAGCGCAACATAACAAGACCAGCATTTCGGGTTGGGATGCAATTTCAGACCTGTTGAAAACTAGTCTAAAGCAGTGGTTCTAAACATTTTCATGTCAAGGACCACCACATTGACATGCATTCTGCAGACCCCCACCTGAAAATATTTTCTGCCTGGGAAGATTTATCAAGATTTGTCATAGTGTTTAAAAAATATTGGTGTATGCCAAATCTTCTTAAAAAACTTCTTAAAAGGGTCTAAGAAGAAATTTCTTCGTAAGAACGTTCGTAAGTAGGTTGGTGAATCGGGCCCAATGTTTGTAAACAAGAAACCCGTCTATTAGCTAACAGTAGTCCCTGTTAGCTAACATAGCTTGCTTGCAAACAGGCTAGGTCCTGCTAGCTCAACCACCACACTTTAGCATAGCAAATATAGACAAAAAACCTTTTAAAGAACATATAAATGAATTCTGACAAACTAAATTAATACAAGATTAATTAATTTTGCACTAGACACACCATAAGTGTACATAATGTTTACCATAGCTGCACAGAGAATGGGGTCCTGTATCAACAGCAGTGCCCAAATAAAAGCCTGTACTAAAATAGACAGCTGGGTCCCTAAACATGACTGGGTGCCTGAAAATAGGCCTGCACCAAAGAGTAAATTGAGCATTACTTACAGTATTGATGACCCTCTAGTCATGTTGGAGGACTCATTTTTCTATTTTAGTCTATGATTTTAGTATGCTTCTGTTTGGGCACTGCTGTTGATAAAGGACCCCTCTGGAGTGCAGCTATGGTAAACAGTAGAATGTGTTTTTGACTAAGCAATTCATTATTTGTTTATTCAGTGCAACATTAATTCGTCTTGTATCAATTTAGTTGGTCATAATTCATCAATATGTTCTTTAAAAAGTTTGTTTTGTGCCTATATTTGCTATGCTAAAGTGTGGTGGTTGAGCTAGCAGGAGCTAGCCTGTTTGTAAGCAAGCTATGTTTGCATAACAGGGCCTACTCTGTGTATTTTAGCTAGCTAGTGAGTGAATGGGTTGAATTTATGGCTAATTCCAGTGCTGTTTATTTCTTTACGATTCCTTGATTGTCTTTAAGCTAAGTTTGAAAACTTAAACTAGCAGTCCTACCTGAATTGTTTCTGCTGTATCCTAGTAAGGATAAGAACAGTTGTGATTTTGTTCATGCCATTTCTCCATATCCTCATCTTTATTATTCATTAATGAAGATGAGGTCATTTTTCCCCTTAGGTTTGTCTATTTTGGAAATAATAAAATCACATTTTCTGTACTGCCCATGTTCTGTTGTAAAGTGTCTCTTATTATTCTTCTATCATTATTCTAAAGTTGAAACTACTCATTTACTAACATGAGTTAAGTATTTGTTAATACTTTATGTTATTGGGACGTTATTCTAAAGTTGCAACTACTCCTCATTTACTAACATGAGTCAAGTATTTGTTAATAGTTTATATATGTTATTGGGACGTTATTCTAAAGTTGCGACTACTCCTCATTTACTAACATGAGTAAATTAGGAATAACTATATAAACTATTAACAAATACTTAACTAGCAATTAGTAAGTGATTTACTAATAGCCTGTTCATAATCAATTAAATATTTATAAGGCATAACTTACAACTCCTTAACTAACTGTTAACAAATATTGAACAAGACATTAATAATTCATGAATAAATGGTTCATAAATGATCTATTAACTGGTTATAGGGCATCGTCATTAATCCTTAACCAACTATTAACAAATGTTTAACAAGTCATTAATAACTCATTAACTAACAGTTTATTAATGGTCTATTAACTGCTTATAACGAATAGTTATTATAAAGTATTACCTATCCTCATGTGTACCATATGGGTTCCTGTGCTTGTTCCCAGCCTCCTCCACTAAAACTCCAGTAATGTTTAACCGAGCAGAAAACACAATCTCTTCTTTTTTTAGTCCGCCTCCTCCTAGCCTGTCCCACTCAGAAACACAGTTTACATTTTGCTTTATCTGCCCTTGGTGCAGAAGGTCACATGACACTTTAACCAGGCCATAAGTGGGCCAATTTCCATGATTGGTCAGGTTTCACTTCACTATGAAACGGGCAAACCGGGCGCAAACCTCCAGCAACTAGAAAGATGCAACTGGAAATTGCAAGTGTGGTTGCCGACGTGACTATATTCTGCAGCAAGCTAGCTGTCATGTGAAGCGCGACCAATACTCCAGCTAGCATCACTCCCAAATGTTTCCCCCCAATTTCCAATTGCAGCTGATTCAAGGTAAAAACCCCTTCACAAATAAAGTTTATCTAGAATAAAAGTTTATCTAGAATAAATACAGTTTCCCCAGGACTACATGTGTTGCCATGTTGGGCAACCACACTAATAATAATGTTGGTTTGAGCACCACTCATATAGCAACATTTTCAGGAAACTGATAGGATTTAGAAGACCTAATCTGCCTCAGGTGTTAAGTCACTTCAACGCTGCATAAGATTCACACAGAATGTGGGTGTAATCATGTCAGTCTAGCCACTTAAACCCTCTTCCTTAGTTGCCTGGGATCCACCAGGGCTCTGTACTAGTATGGATGAATCTAAAAGTCATCACGCAATGACATCACAACATTGTCATCACAACCAATGTACGTGTCTTAAAAGCAAACGTCCAATAAACCAAATGTCATTCTGCTGAGTAAACTGTCCTTAAACAACCTGTAAATTATTAGTTGGGCTGATTCACGGTGGTGCTGGTTTCTGAAATGTTTCAATGGACAATAGCTCTGAAAGGAGGACCTAAGACTTCCGACCATTCTGCTTTGTTGGTCGGACACAAACTGTACTCATTTGGAGCAGTCAACAACAACAGGGATCAGATTGAAGTCCACATCTTCAACACAGTGTCTTTGCGTTGGAGGAAGTTGCCCCCAGTGACAAATGGAGGAGGACAAAGTCCCATTGAGGTTCCCTCCGGGCGTGATGGCCACACAGCTGTGCTAGTAGAAGAGATTGTCTACATCTGGGGAGGATTGTATCCTTACTGCAATGTTCTTTATGCCTTTGATGTCGACACCCACAGCTGGTTCAAACCCAATGTTTCTGGGTCTATTCCAGAAGCAAGGTGGCTCCACTCAGCCTGTGTCCTGGAGAAGGTCATGTATGTGTATGGAGGAAACACCGAGCTGACTGAATGGACTAATGACATGTACAAGTTGGACACCAGCACAATGGTCTGGTCTTTAATTAACACCAGGGGAACTCCTCCACCTGCTTCAGTACATCACTCTGCCACCATCATTGGAACAAAGATGTTTGTATTTGTGGGCAGGGTGAATCAGGGGAACTTAAACAACAATACAGTGTTTGACACAGAGACCAACTGTTGGCTGAAGACACCTTCTGCACAGCTTCTACCAGAAGAACGTTGGCGTCATTCTGCCTTTGCCTACAAAGGAGAGCTGTACATATTTGGTGGCTGGAATGGGAAACAGTATTTAAATGATCTGTGGAAATTCAGTCCAGAGACCTTTTCCTGGAAGCAGGTTGAGACCAAGGGGAAAGACCCCTGTAAGATGAGTGGGATGTGCTGTTGCATGGTGGGAGATCGGATCATCATCCATGGAGGACACAAAGCAGGTGATACAATGTCTGATGACCTGTATATCTTAGATTTAAGTCCTAGCCTGAAGACGTTATGCAAGCTAGCAGTCACTCAGCATGGTCTGGATGAGTCTGAACTCCCACATGACATCAGGTGGGAACTGGCAACCATGACTACCAACAGCAACACAACAAAATGACAGCCCACACCACACACGTGCAGACCATGTCTAAGCAAGCACACACACACACACACACACACACACACACACACACACACACACACACACACACACACACACACACACACACACACACACACAAGCATGAAAGTGGTTTCGAAGCTGAGATATTGCATATTGACACTTTTTTGTTTCAGCATAGTGGTGGCCGGGTGGAGGGCTTAGCAGCCATGTTTGAGCTGGTCATACAGTGGATTTGGATTCAGCACACCTTAATACACCTAGGAAACATGTATGTCATAAATTAACACAATTTGCCTTCGGGGTTAAGATCTTTGGAAAACTGACCTAGACTATTAGTAAACAGAAAATATGTTTTAAGCTCAGGATACCAACTGTATCTAATCAGGAGATGGGATGTGCACCAAAGTGCACACAATACAAACAAGTGAAACAGTAAGTGATGAAAGAGCAAATGAGCAAATTAAAACTGGAACGCTTGAAGCTGATAAATTGCTACTCTCTCCTGAAACTGGCAACCCACCTGAAAATGTACAGTATTTTCTAATGCTTATAGCATGGAGAGACAGGGAGACTCCTGTCACTGAGCAAACACTCAATAATAGCAACACAGTGCTTTCACCTTTTAGCCCAACATAAATACATCAGTTACCCAACTTTAAGTGCTTACAATATGGTTTGCCAATAGGCCTATAATTTATGGCTTTCAAACGTTATCACATTGTAAGATGTTTCTTCCTTGTGAGTTCTCCTGCTGTCTGAACTGCTAGCACTGCATGGTCTGTTCAATTGTATTGTTTTTTTTTTCTATCTGAAACATGAATTTGACTTCTATAACACAGCTAATATTGATCATGTGGATGTATGTTATCCTCATGTGTACCATATGGGTTCCTGTGCTTGTTCCCAGCCTCCTCCACTAAAACTCGAGCAGAAAACACAATCTCTTCTTTTTTTAGTCCGCCTCCTCCTAGCCTGACCCACTCAGAAACGCAGTTTACATTTAGCTTTATCTGGACTTTATCATACTTTTGTTGGGCCATGATGTTGGTGTAGTGGTTGGTGCACATGCCCTTGGTGCGGAAGGTCACATGACACTTTGAGCAGACCATAAGTGGGCCAATTTCCATGATTGGTCAGGTTTCACTTCACTATGAAACGGGCAAACCGGGCGCAAACCTCCAGCAACTAGAAAGATGCAAATGGAAATTGCAAGTGTGGTTGCCGACGTGACTATATTCTGCAGCAAGCTAGCTGTCATGTGAAGCTCCACCAATACTCCAGTTAACACCACTCTCAGTTTTTTTTCCCACCAATTGCGCCTCATTGGCTAACGGAACACGATATGCGGCAGAAATAATGACGACACCATAGTGTCAGACACCATTTGAATTGTCTGCGGTGGAACTCACTACATAAATAACCAGTAAGACTCCCTAATCGGGAGATAAGCGACCGTTGGTCGCTTATCTCCACACACTGCTGACATCAGTATGACATCACACCGTACACAAATGACCCTTATATAAGACCGGCATTGTCTGACCTCACAAGCCCCATATTTGGACACGAACAACATATAACTCCATATGTTAAACAGTTGGTTGCTAGGGTAAAAAACATGGTTGCTATGGTAAACAGTTGGTTGCTAAGGTAAAAAAACATGGTTGCTATGGTAAACAGTTGGTTGCTAGGGTAAAACAATGGTTGCTATGGTAAACAGTTGGTTGCTAGGGTAAAAAACATGGTTGCTATGGTAAACAGTTGGTTGCTAGGGTAAACAGTTGGTTGCTAGGGTAAAACCATGGTTGCTAAGGTGGTTGCTAACGTACACTAACAGACCAGCAACAACAGACTGTTGCCACAGCAACGTACACAAAGGTTTGTGTACACATCACACTGCTGACATCAGATGTCATACTGATGTCAGCAGTGTGATGTCATACTGATGCGGAGATATGAGCAGGGCAAAGGTGTGACGTGTGACGTGACGGACGGCCGGTGGAGGTTTTGATACTAAACTGCGACCTTACGGTCGCAATAAGGATAGCATAGTGTTCTCGCCTTTCAGGCAAGCCCACAATGATGTTGGTTTGAGCACCACTCAGCAACATTTTTCAGGAAACTGATAGGATTTAGAAGACCTGATTTAGAAGACCTAATCTGCCTCAGGTGTTAAGGCACTTCAACGCTGCATAATATTCACATTGTGTGTGGGTGTAATCATGTCAGTCTAGCCACTTAAACCCTCTTCCTTAGTTGCCTGGGATCCACCAGGGCTCTGTACTAGTATGGATGAATCTAAATGTCATCATGCAATGACATCACAACATTGTCATCACAACCAATGTACTTCACTAACCAAATGTCATTCAACAGCTATTCCAGCTGAGTAAACTGCCCTTTAACAACCTGTAAATTATTAGTTGAACTGATTCACGGTGGTGCTGGTGTGTGAATGTTTCACTGGACAATAGCTCTGAAAGGAGGACCTAAGACTTCCCACCATGCTACTGTTGTGGTCGGACACAAACTGTACTCATTTGGAGGACACAACAACTACCTGTACAACAGTGATCAGATTGAAGTCCACATCTTCAACACAGTGTCTTTGCGTTGGAGGAAGTTGCCCCAGTGACAAATGGAGGAGGACAAAGTCCCATTGAGGTTCCCTCCGGGCGCTATGTCCACACAGCTGTGCTGGTAGAAGAGATTGCCTACATCTGACGAGGAGGGTATCCTTACTGCACTGTGCACTGTGCTTTATGCCTTTGATGTCGACACCCACAGCTGGTTCAACCCCAATACTTCTGGGTCTATTCCAGAAGCACAAGTTGGACACCAACACAATGGTCTGGTCTTCAATTAACCCTATTAGTGCCTATCCCGAACAAGTTCGGCTTTATTTCAATCCAATACAATATTTTATTTGCTATTTTACTTACCCCGAGCTGCTTGGAGCAACGTGGGTGGTCCTTGCTCGTCCAGCACTAGCCAACGAGAGACGCTAGATGGTCCGTCGATTTATTCCATTGAAAATGGTTTAAAATAAAGTTTAGAGCCCCCCAAAAAAACCTCAATCTATACTGTCGGCGGCGCGACGTATTCCAGGGTGCCTATCCCGAACTAGTCCGGGATATTTAATAAAATGAATTATTTAATCGGAGGCCTCAACGAAGCCCCGGTCTAAACGTCCATCCATGGTCCGGGCCAACACTCGGACATACTCGCGCCGCCCACTCCAATAATAAATCACATCTTTAGACAGGATTTTCTCCGGATTGTGTTCCCAGACCCAAAGAGAACGTTTTTTGCGACTGAAATAGCTTTAGATCGGGCTTCTAAATGGGTTAGCATTTTGGCTACGTGTCAGCTAGCTTCCTCCTCTAGTCACCCATAGCATTGGCTGGAGTGAAATCCCAAGGCACTTGGGACAGTGTCGACGGAAGCTAGAGCGAAGGTCTATAGAGAAATTTCTGGCACTCTAGCGCCCCTTGTGGCCGGCGGCACTGTATGAGTTAACACCGGAGGTACTCCATCTCATGATTCATATCATCTCTCTGCCACCATCATCGGGACAAAGATGTTTGTATTTGTGGGCTATGTCTATGGGGCCGGCTACTACAACAGCATCAGAGTGTTTGACATAGAGACAAACTGCTGGATGAACAAACCTAAACAGATTGTTACAGAACAACATGTGATTTCATCAGCCTTTGTTTACAATGGACAGCTGTACATTCTGGGCCAGAATCTGTGGAAATTCAATCCAGACACCTTCTCCTGGAAGAAGGTTAAGACCAAGGGGAAACGTCTGTCTCATATGAGTAGTACAGGTAGGTGGGAGATCGCATCATCCTCTTCAGAGGAGACAACACCCCTGATGACCTGTAAGTCTTAGACTTAAGTACAGGCCTGAAGACGTTATGTAAGCTAGCGGTTATTCAGTATGGTCTGGAACAGTCAAAACTCCCACACAACATCAGGTGGGAACTGGCTGACACGACTACCAACAATGAGGGACGTGATGCATGGGCCCCTGATTCAGCCCGGGAAAAGGAGTTGGAGAGGTCCTCATAGATTTTCAACATATCGTTGACATATGGCCCGAGTGCATGCCACCAAAACTGTAGGAGGAGTAGCGTTGCAAAATAAAGTTTATCCGGAAAGATCGATGCGTGGAAAGAAATAATAAAGTCAGACAAGTACTATAGTGTGGTCAGGGCCGGACTGGGACATACATTCGGCCCTGCCATCTTGGCCCAGACAGGACCACCACACTCTGCGCGGACCGAACATAGAAGATCTACAAGCCCACAACGCATCGCTGCATCGACGCGCTGTGGGCTTGTATCTGCTGTTATATGTTTGGGCGGGGCGGGACTACTGGGTGCTGCACCTAGCCTGTGATTGGGATACTAGGCCAGTATTCAGATAATAGACAAGCGAGTAGACAACGCATCGCAGCGCGACGCGTTGTGAGCTTGGAGGTCTGCTATTTTTGATATTTTCGAAATTTTCAAAATGTCAGCTCCTGCCTCTCAAACATTCTCTGCACGTCCCTGTTCTACAGCATCACACAAAAGCATCAAAAGTAACAGAGCCACAAGCATATGAAACGCAGAAGAAGCAAAGCATTTTGAGCTTGTAGATCTAACATGCTTTTGGACGCTATAACCATAATCACGCTCATAATAGTCTGAACTTGGAAACAGCTGGTGCAACTGGCCACAGAGGCATAAATATCCTTCCATTTACTCATCCGCACTTCAAGTCTTAATGACATCATATGGATGGCGCTTCCAACTCTGCGGTAGAGCTGATCATTCCTTTCCAAACGTTTTCAAGTCTCGTTGCCAAAAAGAGATGAATCGTTGTCTGATGTTGCAGTGCTCGATATGTAAAAACAAAATGAAACTGATGACACACTGTAAAAGTTTTACAACGTACCGCATGGTTTCGTGATTCTTACAGCGAGTAAGTTGTCTAGAGGACTGGTTTTCATAGCGGGGTGCCAGGGAACGCCAAGGGGGTCCTTGAGCGCGTTCCAGAGGAATGAAACACAGACCTGTTTTATTTTTCGGCTATTCATACTGTAGAATAGATAGTATAAGTTCAGGCCAACCTTAGTTGAGAGAGAGATGAAGCAGGGACCCCCACATAGATTCCA
Organism: Nannobrachium achirus; assembly: GCF_963921795.1. Taxonomy (NCBI): domain Eukaryota; kingdom Metazoa; phylum Chordata; class Actinopteri; order Myctophiformes; family Myctophidae; genus Nannobrachium; species Nannobrachium achirus. The sequence goes on from NC_137818.1 coordinate 64,886,268, forward strand.
TATAGTTTCAACGTTTGACAGCACAATCATCAGTGTATTTTGGATTCATGTCAATTTGTGTTTTCAGATATTTAACCACTTGAGCCGTCATTACCTAATGAACTTGACCTTTTACATGGTACTTCCTTTTCCCCTCTACACCAAACCTTGCGCTGCGAGGCGTTGTGAGCTTGTAGATCTGCTATGTTTGGCTACAGTTCTCACAATATGGACACTAGGGTTCAAGTTATTAATATAAAAAGGATTGGAAGATTTGGAGGACCCCCCGTAGTAACTCTGAGGACCCCCTAGGGGTCCCGGACCCCCTGTTGAAGACCCCGGGTATAATGGATGCCCGTACTGCACGTCTGTCTTATTTACATTGTTGTAGTGCCTTGTTTACTAGTTTATAGATCACTTTAAAAGTAAACCACTTTGAACTCCCAGCATCCCTATTCTGGGGGGAATTCACCATGCAGATACAAGCTCACAACGTTTTCGTTTAAAAGTAACATACTCTATATTCAGATATACCATTGATTGTTCGGTAACTAGGGTCTCCCATTCTCTTCAGCTCAAAAATACCATTTCAGGGGTTTTACAAATGTCAACCAATCATGAGAGAAATCTTGACAAATTCATCAGCTTGTGCCCCGGTTCCAATTTTGCCCGGTCATGTATTTGTCTCATCACTTCCAATTGCCCTTGTTAATCCTTCATCATGTATCATCAGTTCTCTTTCCTGACTGGATGACATTGGTATCCCCGCCGATCTACAAGCACACAACGTGCGAGGCGTTGTGTGCTTGTAGATCTGCTGTTTTCACTAGTTTAAATCATTTTTAAAATGATAAATGCAAAATGAACAGTCTTCGTGTTTCCACCCGACAACGACAATATGATATATTTCAAGGTCCTGCGGATTGATCACACGAAAGCCAAAAAAGGCTTCAAAATCAGAGGTCCCGGAGGGACCCATGGAGGTCAGAGGGGGTTTTGCGAGGTCGGTGACCCCCAGAGCATGTGTTGGCTGCTGGGGAAGCTGTGTCCTGTTGCCCCCCCTCACTGCTCCAGACCACCACGCTAAATATAGACAGGATATGGAGATAGACAGAGGAGGGAAGGATGGAGCACAATGGCTCACTACTCACACACACACACGCGCGCGCACGCACACGCACACAGACACACACGGCTGAGGTTTTTGCGGTCTTGATGTTGCATTCAAGACAACTTGGAACTCATTAGTTTTACAACTAGGAAACTTCCAGCCTCCAGAAATGGCTTTCAACCGTTCAACTCTGGATTTCCTTATTTTTTCCGTAAAAGTTAAATAAAATAAACATGGATGCCCGCAGGGAACTATATAAAAATGATTGCCTGCTGCAATTACGTATTAAATTTGGCGCTACAAAAACAAACACTTATGTATAATATCGTCGTTGTCGGGTGGAAACCTTGTATGTCCAAAACTGTTTTTTTGTTTTGTTTTTTTTATCATTTAAAAATTTTTACTAAACTAGTGAAAATAGCCGATCTACAAGCACACAACGCCTCGCAGTGCTTGTAGATCTGCTGTTTTCACTACTTTTATGCAACGGCCTTGTACGATGAAGCAGGGCTTTACTTCGCGAAAAAACGTAAACATTTGAAAGATATGAGGTTTCTGCCCGACAGTGACGATAATAATTAAATTCTTACCGCTATAACCATGACGGACACTAAGCTTTCCTCTTATGTTCATTTATTGCTATATGGGTCTGAAGTCAGTGGCATCCGGGTCGGGGGGATCGGGGCACTAATGCAGAGTTTGGACGACCTCTCGAATCCAAATAAAGACCCCGCAATGTGTGAAAAACAAGCTGGGGCTGGTTGTTTTATGTAGGCTACTCAGTGTTATCTTGGGGGTGGAGGCTTGCTTAGGAGGTATAGAGTGGCTGCTTGGGAAATGGAAGGCTCCCAGCTTGATCTCGGGTTCGACCTAAGTCATCATCCAGGCACGTGCACACATAGACATGATGAAAGGGGGCTTGAGCCCCTGCCCTTTTATCCGTCTGTAAAAAGTGCCCTCTCCAGACCATGAATGCAGAGTTTTTACTATGGTGAAAGAAACGCAAATGCCTCCTTTCCATGCCATACCTGAATGCAGCATTCAAGAGAATTGCCTCGTCCAAACTCTCCTGAACTTGAATGCAGCGTCTTATGATGAAAGAATTGCCCTCTCTGTGTAGAAATCCATGCCGTTACTCCACATCTCCAGTATCGCCTATTGCCTTTTTTATGCTTAGTTTTGTGTGGCATCAAGTACTGAAAATAGCCGACCTCCAAGCTACGACTCGTTGTGAGCTTGAAGGTCTGCTATTTTCGATACTTTCACCAAAAGGCCCTTTTAGAAATTTCAGCCCCTGCCTCTCTAACATTCTCTGCACGGCCCTGTTATCATCCATGATCTCATTAAGACTTGAAGTGCAGATGAGTAAATGAGATAAGGATGTGTATAGTAGGCCTCTGTGGCCAGTTCCTCCGCCATCGGTGTGTGAACGTGTGTGGTATGTAATTCACATTGTAAAGCGCTATACAGTATAGCGTCGCTGTTGGGGGGAAACCCATGTCCAAAAGTCCCTTTTTTATTATTATTAAAAAAATGAGTTAATCAAGTTTTTTGTGATGGAAGGATTATATCTCTTTAAGCGTCTTTGGGTACTTAGAAAAGCATTATATACGGACATTTTAGATATTATTATTATTATTATCATCTAGTAGGGCAGGGGTCTTCAACAGGTGGTCCGGGACCCCTAGGGGGTCCTCAGAGTTACTACAGGGGGTCCTTCAAATCTTTGTGTGATAGAAACTTTTTTTTCCCTTTTTTATATTAACCACTTGAACCCTAGTGTCCATATTCTGAGAACTGTGGCCAAAAATAGCAGATCTACAAGCTCACAACGCCTCGCGCTGCGAGGCGTTGTGAGCTTGTAGATCTGCTATTTTCGGCAAAGAGGTTTGGTGTAGAGGGGAAAAAGAGCACAAAGTTTATTAAGTATTGACAGTTCAAGTGGTTAACTATCTGAAAACACAAATTGACATGAATCCAAAATACACTGATGATTGTGCTGTCAAACGATGAAACTATATGGAATCTGGGGGTCCCTGAAGTAGGGCTTTAATTTAGGAAAGAACATACTATTGTGAAACTCTGACAGTGACGATACGCCGCGAGTGCATCATTTACTTACCATCTATCTTGAACGCAGCATTACCAGCATCTGTCTGGAGGAGGGGAGGGGGAGGGGGGGGGGGGGGGGGGGCAACAGCTGCATGGATTAGATGCAGGGAGGGAAGAGGGGGGAGAGGATGGAAAGTAGAGATGTGTGTGTGTGTGTGTGTGTGTGTGTGTGTGTGTGCGTGTGCGTGTGCGTGTGTGTGTGTGTGTGCGTGCGTGCGTGTGTGTGCGTGCTGTGGAGGGGGGTTCACACAAAAGTAACGGGGTATAGCAAATGTGGGTGTGCGAATGCAAGAGCGAGAGGGATCATAGTGTAGTGTGTGTGTGTGTGTGTGTGTGTGTGTGTGTGTGTGTGTGTGTGTGTGTGTGTGTGTGTGTGTGTGTGTGTGTGTGTGTGTGTGTTTCTCTCTGCGGTGAGAACTGGCGGTTATCTGACGATGGGTGGGTAACAATGTGTCTGCGTGGGGGGGGGGGGGGGGGGGGGGGGTTGAAACACCTGTGTGTGCAAGTCTGCAAGAATCCTATACAGCACATTTGTCTCATTGTTTATCTCATTATGCTCTGCAGGTTGGAGTTTCGTTTCACAAATACACAAAAACCAAGTGTGATTGTTGTAAGTGTTAAATTATTATTACCCTTATTATAAATTATTATTATTAGTTTATTTTATTGTGTATAGATTTGTATTTCTGTTATATTTTTCTTATTGATACTATGGGAATACATAGCATTCACTGTCAAATTATAAAAAATAAAAGAGATGAGCACGACAACTGCAATGCAATTCATTATGTTGCAACAGATAAGTATAATTATAGTATAGTGCAGGGGTCTTCAATGTTTTCAGGTCAAGGACCCCTTAGCTGAGAGAGAGATGATGCAGGGACCCCCACTAGAGCCAATTGTATACAATTGTGTTGCAAATTAAACAAATTCATAGATTTCTTGGACAGCGTAAACTTGTTTGACAGCACTGTCATCAGTGTATGTTGGATTAATGTGTATTTTCCGACATTTAACCACTTGAACCGTCAATACTTCTACTTCCACTGCTCTTCTTTTCCCTCTACACCAAATCTCTTTGCCAGAAATAGCAGAACTACAAGCTTGTAGATCTCTGCTATCTTTGGTTAATGTGCCACTCAGAATAGGGATGCAAGTGGTTAGTGTAAAAAACATGATCATATCACACAGATTTGGCGGCCCCCCTGTAGTAACTCTGAGGACCAGCTAGGGGTCCTGTCCCGGACCCCCTGTTGAAGACCCCTGGTATAGTAGTATATAGTAGTATATAGTACATCTACTCATCATCTCCACATTGCTTTTACTGTTAGTTTATCTAGGTTAGATGTCTAAAACACAGATGTTAAGTGATTGAAAGTTGTCTTGACTTGACTATTAGGTCTTGAGGTTCAGATCTATACACCCCTAGGGCGTCTGCAGGGATACTGCAGGGGGTCTGCGAAATTGTTGGGGGGAAAAATATTTAAAGATGGGGTGCCATGATCCTCCCCCCCCCCCCCATGATGATCAGGTATCATGATTATACTAGGAGGAAGATTTTTTTCAAAAAAGTGTACTTTATGTTTTTTATGTGGCCACACACTCCAGTTCATTAGGTACGCCTGGTTGTCAGGTGGGTGGTGTGACCCAGCTGAAGTTAGCCACACCCACAGTGTTGGGTGTATGGTAAAAAGGGAGGAGCTGATTTTATGATGTCATTAAATCAGTGTTTTTCGATCAGGCCTTTTGACTCAGAGGCTTTCATCTTTCAGGAAGAAACCACAAATACACAGGGAAGGCACATTTGCACATTATAACCACACCCGGTGGTCTGGAGTAATGTTAACTCCATAGACACATACAAAAAAGAAAAAGTACAAAACTATGGCACCACCTCTTAAAAAAACATGATTCTGTCTCTTTTGAATGCTTGTATACATGATTATTGTGCAATTGACAGATTGTTAGTGATAGGTTGATAGTATTGACTTTGTTTCTCCCTTATATATAATATAATAAGGTAATCTATAGTGGTACGGCCACTCTACTTGCTGTACCTTGTACATGCATGTTTAAAATGAAATCATGAATGTGGGCTCGCCTGAAAGGCGAGAACACTATGTTATCTTCATTATTTATAGAGTTCACCCGTTTCGGATGGTATCATGCCATACAATGGCCGTTTATCACGTTTTATCAACGGCCATTGTATGGCATGATATCATCCGAAACGGGTGTAGAGTTCCGCCGCGTGAGTAAAGTCGCAGACAGTACAAAAGCAGAGCCCTTAGCCAATGAGGCGCAATTGAGGTGTGGAAAATCTGGGAGTGGTGTTAGCTGGAGTATTGGTCGTTAGCACCAGTGTTGTACCCGAACGCGTTCAAAGAACGATCGTTCATGAACACGTTCATATTTTGGGCGAACGTGAACTGAACGTAATTGTTTTCGCTTGATGAACGATATTGTCGAACGCGGTCATTCTGACGCCCGTGAACGACGTTCGTCGGCGTTCGTCGGCCGTTCATGCGGCGGTCCGCGCCTCCGCGGTCATCTGTCCTCTGCTCCTCTCGTCTCTCTTTTCATTTACATGCTCCAATAGTAGGCACTGCACGCAGCAGCACGCAGCAGTGCCTACTGCATCTCGTGAACGTTCCGATATGCGGTGCTGTCTGCACTCTGCTGCTGCACTGTGAATCTCCTCCTCGTCTCGCAAGCCTGACTGACTATACTTTGTCCTATGTGTGTTGCACGGCGAAAATAGCTGATCTGCAAGCTCACAACGCGTCGCATCCACGAGACAACGTGAGCTTGTAGATCAGCTATTTTAACCAACGCGGAAACATGCTGTGCACGGTTTAGAAACGTCTGCCTTCTAGTGGGGTTCCTTGTACATGTAATTTTTTGGTTTTTTTCTAGTGGGGTTCCTTGTACATGTAATTTTTTGTTTTCATTTCAAATGTGTGTTAAAGTTTCTTTCACTTCCAATTTGTAGATTATGGTTTATAGAACAATTTTGGTTAGAGTGTCAAGACAGTAGATTGAAGAAAAATATATGTTTTGCCCTATTTCCAAAATGACCAAAATCGGAATTGTGTTTTTTGAACAATGTCTTAGTTTTCCCACAACTGCTGTGTAATATATATTTTTTTTTATTGCTATATCAAGTCAATACTGTGTGGGGAATCAATTGGAGTCAAATATTTGTTTTGAATATTATGATATTTCACACAATGAGACAATAACATGGTTATTACATTCAGCCCTTCACAATAAGGGTGCAGGAAGACTGGGAACTAGGCAGTGGGCACATAAATATTGTGGGCACCTCAATGTTAAGTTGGATGAAATTATTGCTGTGTGTGGTTCTATATGGGCTGAGTCAATAATTTTGACAAATAATAGCATGCAGCAACGTCTAAACATTTATATATATATAGACCTTTATATATTTTTTTTTCCCTTTTTTTTTTTTTTTTTTGAATAGCCAAAAGTATAAAAAAATATGGTTAAAAAAAGAACTAAAAAAGAACTATGTAGTTCATTTTGGGGAACCATGAACTTTAGTTCATAATGGGGAATTATGAACTAAAAATGAACTAGTTCATTTTTGAAGTTCTGAACTTGAACTTGAACTAGTTCGTTTTTAAAGTGAACTTTCCCAACACTGGTTAGCACGCTGTAGAATATAGTCACGAGCGAGCCCACACTGTTTCGTAGGAACAATATCACTAGTTCTGTCTATTATTTTAATAGCTTAGTATTGAATGCACAATAACATGGTTGTGTTGGTTTATACACCCCCTACGAGGTAGGGGGTCCCTGTTCCATCTCCCCATCAGTTTGGGGGTCCTTGGCCTGAAAACGTTGAACAAAATAACTATTTATCATGGAAATAATAATAATAATAACAGTGGCGTCAGTTCAGAAGAAGGTAAGGTATGGCAACATGACTGGTGCAAGACACCAGTCATGTTGCCATACCTTAGCAACAGGCATGATACATTCATTTTAAGAAGTACATTCTATTTATTTCCCCAAAAATGTCTATGGTTTCTTGGGCTGGATATGGCAGTCTGGAACAGTTGTTCAAGTGCAGCTAAACTTGGCATAATATAGTAAACGTGCCACAATTAACAATAATGCATTGCACCTGTGTAGCTGACCTGCGGAACCTCGGAATATACTATTCTGTCAAGATGGGGAGAATAAAAGTGTGGAGTATATAATTATAATACCTTGTTAAATTTTGCATTTGTAGTTATTTTAATGTAATTAAACAACATAACCAGCACAGATAGACAAGGAGACATTCATCGATTTATATTGTAAAGTAACTTGTATTCTCCCCCCCCTGGACCCAGGGTATGGCAGCTGCATACCCCTGCCATACCCAGTTGACGCCCCTGAATAATAATAATAATAATAATAATAATTGCAGCATTAAATGGTTCCACATTGTTGCAGTATCCTCACTCACCACCTTGCTTCGTCCCCAGCTGCTCACATGTCCTCTCCTCTGTTGTCTGTCCAAGCCTCCCACCCCCCCACCTCCCTCTCCCCCCGATTACGGTAAATACTGAATGAAGATGCTGGGCATTCACTACATAGCTTCACTCCCCCCTCCCAATTACTCACTCCGTGAAGCCTGGAGAGTTGTGTTTTCGGGGGGGATGCATTCCTTTATAGTGAATAAACAATCCAAAAACAAAGGGAAGAGAAAAGAGAACGCTTGGATTGAAGTGGTTAGTGATACACAAAGGCAGAACTATATTAAAACATCTGTTTATTTACTCCCAACACAACTCTTTCTCAGAATATAATCCCCGAGTGTCTTATATCCAGTCATATCCTCATTAGCCTACTTCAAAAACAATAGAGCATCGCAATGGACGTGGTTTACGTACTGGTCCCACTAAAAAAAAATCTGTTCATTTCCTCATAGACTTTCACGAAAATATTTATAACAATTGTGTTAAGCCTAGAACCAAGCCATCCAGGATGGCAGTGAATCATGACCATG
>NC_137818.1:64899489-64901989 GCF_963921795.1 Nannobrachium achirus
CTGACTGTGCTGTCAAATGATGAAACTATAATGACACTTTTAGCAAATAAGGACTGCAAACAAAACAGAATACATAATAAAACTAGAAAATATTGTTCCTTCGAAACAATTGTGGGCTTGCTTCAAGCCAGAAAACAATGGCTATAAAAGTACAAAATGTCAAGATCGCAGGCAGTGCTCTCTTTGACGTTACTGACGTCAAAGATTGGTCCATTTTGTTCCATTTTGTTCCAAAAATGTGTTGTGCAAAAGTTGACCCGCTGGTGGCGCTATAACAGGCCAATGTAAGAAGGGTGGTATCTGTTCCTTGACCTATTGGGAATGTGCTTGCAAGATTTCACGCACATTGCAGGCTGTGTTCATGATTTGAGGTGTTTTTGGCTTTGGTCACTTTATCGCTGCTTGCAGCTATTTTTATTATTATTATTTTTGTGTGTGTGTGTGCACTTCATAGGCATATTAGATAAAGGTCCTTAGATTGTGTGTAGAATGTTTCATGCAAATTGCGGGTTTAAGCGTTTCACAAACTGCTCAAAATGATATAGCGCCCCATTGCAGTAAGATTGGTTTTAGTGATATTTGGACTAACACTCTACATCTTTGCCAAATGCCATGAACATGTTACTTTGCATTTAGAGGCAGAAGAATAATTTGCATAAAACTGCAATATTCATTGAATTATTAAAAAAGCATGTTTAAATTTTTTTTAAATCCGATCTGACAGATCTTTAGATATTGGTCCAAAGTTCATGTAAAAAAAGTTTTGTGGACGTGACGCGAAAATTCCAGAATAAAAGCGGGTTTAAGCGTTTTACAAACTTCTCAAAATAATTGACGGCCTCTTCCGATAAATAATCCTTGATTCATGGGAGCTTAGCTTATGATATTGTCGTTGTCGGTTGAAAACCTTGTCTAAAACCGTTCATTTTGCACTTATCATTTTAAAAATGATTTAAACCAGTGAAAACAGCAGATCTACAAGCACACAACGCCTCGCACCGCGAGGCGTTGTGTGCTAGATCGGTCCTTAACTCTTATACTGCTTTGAACGTTCCTGTTCGCCCCAATCCTCCAGGGACCTCTGTGCCAATACGCCCGTTCGTTCGTTTGATGTTTTTTATGGATTATGATAAAAGTCGTCCTTGCGCAACTTTTGAATGCATAATTGGTCGTCTGTGTCATTTTGAGGACAGCCGGAAACCTTTCATAAAAAAAAAGTAAACAGACTGTCCTGGCTCCGCCTGCCCAGAGCGACTAGCTGCCAGGGGCGTCAATTGGGTATGGCAGGGGTATGCAGCTGCCATACCTTGACAGGGGGAAATAATAAAAATGTACTTTTCATCGTGCCTGTTGCTAAGGTATGGCAACATGACTGGTGTCTTCACCAGACACCAGTCATGTTGCCATACCTTAGCTTGTTCTGAACTGACGCCACTGCTAGCTGCTAGCAGCATTGAGGGACTATATTGTTTTATGCATCGGGCTGTTAGTAGAGAAAGAGAGAGAGAAACGTTGGTAAAAGCGATCATTTTGTCGGAAATCAGTTGTTTTATAGTATTAGTAGTATAGTAATTGTAGTAGGTAGTAGTATTTAGCAGTACTAGAATATTGAGATGTATTAGGCCAACTCAGCCTCAACTTGCTGGTATCATTCCGCCGAAGTGCGACCCAACCCCCCCTGACCGATAGAAATAAACTTTGTTAGAATTAGGATTACACAACCTACCCGTGTTGGTGACCCAGGACCAGCGCCCATGGTGGTGGTGGTCGTGATGATGACGATGATGATGATGATAATGATGATGAAGAAGAGAAAAAGATCACTGTAGCCATTGTTATTGAAGATAAAAAGATTGAAGAACGTAGGACGTCATCCGCTCCCGACCGGATCAAAAGCCCGAAATTGGAAGCGATCCCAGACTAAGATGGTGCCAGTCGCGAAGAACCGGGGTCCAAAAATGGATCAAGAGCCTCGTGATATTGTGGAAACCGATCCCGACGGAGCTCGACCCCCGTGTAGGATGGATCCCCCCGCCCGGGGGCTCACATCGCCGCAGCAGCAGAGACCCATGTACCGCCGCGAAAAGACGGACAAACTGGGCGATTTGGCCAATGAAGAATGGCTTCCGCGTAGAGACCCCTCGGAGAACAGAGGCCACGATTCTACTGTCCAAAGTAAGACTTCCAATCCAGTGCATGTATGTATTGTATAGTTGTACTGTATATAGTTGTATACTGTGTGATAACAGAGCATCCGTGTGGAACTGGAAGCCTGGGATGGGGGGATGGTCAGTGGGTAACGGTTTTCCATTGCGACGTGTTGCCACTCCGACATTGGGATCCGGTCTAGAGCCCGCCTACTGCATCCGGCTATTTACACGTACACATACATGCAAGAAATGTTTCCGTATCCGGACCGGATCAGTAACTTGATCCAAGCAGTTAGGATCCACGTGCTTTGTTTGTTTTTGTCGCTACTCAGGACACACGTGGAGTTCCT
>NC_137818.1:64906989-64919489 GCF_963921795.1 Nannobrachium achirus
TGTTAGTCCTTTCAACAGCATCAAAGTTTATAAGGCTGTGATTATCCCTTTTAAATATGACGTGGAGAAAAACAGTCTGCATGATGAATGTGGCCGAGTTGACATCTCTGTCCCCGGCCCAGTGAATTGTTGTAGCAGACTGCATGCTAAACACAGGTCAAACCCAGACGTTAGAGCGAAGGAGGGTTTTTCCTATCCCAGAATTCCTCCTCAGCCCACACACACTTCCTACTCTGCAGTCCTGCAGCCATGGAGTCCAGTTGGAAGTAGAAGAATGGAGCGCAGGGCAGAACAATCCTCTCAGAGTTACAGTGCACACAGTGGTGTGTGCCTGGGGTCAGGGGTGTCGCACCAAATTCTGAGCCCTGGGTACAATGATTCACTGCGGGCCCCCTATGAATGTCATTCATAGGGGGAGGGGGTTTAAACCATTTAGACTGGGAACTCATTATTTTGTGCTTTAACTATGGAAAAATAGCAGATATACAAGCTCACGGTGTGGCACCGAGCGCCACGCTGCGACCTTGTAGATCTGCTATTTTTAAAAAATCTTCAAAATTTGTGCAAATCTTTGAATGTTTCAAATCCTTTTTTTATTTTTTATTTTTTTGATAAACCTGTGTTTCTATGTCAGTGGTGCTCAAACCTTTTCATGTGAAGGACCCCCAAAATGATATGTATTTGGCCACGGACCCCCATCTCAAAATATTTAGTTCCAGGGACCCCCCAGGCCAGAAGCAAAATTTCAGTTACAAATGTTGTCTTAAAATGTGCCGCGCAGTGAGTTTGTATATCTGGTATTTTTCAACATGTTAAAGTATAAAATAATTGAGGTCCCTCCATCTTGGGCCCTAGTAACTCAGTCCCACTCCCCCCCCCCCCCCCCCCCCCCCCCACTGGTGCGTCTCATCATTTTCGGGTTTCTGACCCGGTCTGGAGTGCGAATAACCCACATCATTTTGTAGTGTAGGTGGACTACAGGTTTGCCATAATCACTAAACCAGAACCCAAAATGTTTCAAATTGGTTTAAATTACAGATGTAATTGGTTTACTAGATCAATTTGTGTTTTCAGATATTCATCCACTTGAACCGTCAATGCTTAATAAACTTGACCTTTCTCTCTGTACTTAGTCTGCTCTTTTTCCCCTCTACACCAAACCTCTTTGCCGAAAATATTATTGGCTATAGTTCTCAGAATACGGACACTAAGGTTCAAATTGTTGCTATAAAAAGGACTGGAAGATTTGGAGGACCCCCTGTAGTAACTCTGAGCACCCCCTAGGAGTCCCGGACCACCTGTTGAAGACCCCTGCACTAGATATTGATTTTCCACTGATGCTACATGTTCCATTACAATCATACAATATTGAGACAACTTGTGATTTCACACTTAAAAACATTTTAATTGAATTGAGTACAAGCATATTATGTGTGAATATTTAAAATGACTGAAATAAAAGTAGTTAATGAACAAGTCAAATTATTTAGATAATATTTAATCCATACGACATGTCTTTCTATCCTGTGCCAAACTCTACACTTAAATAAAGTAAATAAAATAATGAAACCAGCTCAAACCCATATCTAATTGTATTGTATGTGCACTGCAGTGGCGGGGGTCCTCCACTAGGGGGCGCAACCACTTTTGCATCCGTTTTAGAGCACCAGGAGTCGGTGGTCCCCGGGAAGTCCCCGTGAGCAGCCCCGTTGGGGTGGTCATTTGGCCCCTGGAAGTAGTGGTTTGGCAGGCAAGAAGTGTGTGTGCAAATTTTGGCATGGATCGGGGCAACGGAGGGGGAGATATGAGAAGGGCAAAAGTGTGACGTGTGACTGACTGACAGAAAGACTGACTGACAGACTGACTGACTGACAGCCGGTGGAGGTTTTGATAAATAGCTGAATCATTTAAATGTGTTTCTCTAACACTGTGGAAGATTTAGATTTAAAACACAATATTACCAGTAAGGCTCCCTAATCGGGAGATAAGCGACCGTCAGGTCGCAGCGTGATTTTAGGGCAAAATGTGTAGGAGCAAAAAGTTGGCCTGATGGTGTGACACCATGGGACAGATCCATGTTGATGAGATGAGTGTAGACATACTATGTACCGATTTGTGTGATTTTAGTGCAAAATCTGTAGGAGCAGTGTCCAAAAATGTGTTTGAAAAAATCGGCCTGATGGTGGCGCTATATGGGACAGATCCATGTTGATGAGATGAGTGTAGACATACTATGTACCGATTTGCGTGATTTTAGGGCCAAATCTGTAGGAGCAGTGTCCAAAAATGTGTTTTAAAAAATTGGCCAGAAGGTGGCACTATATGGGACAGAACCATGTTGATGAGATGAGTGTAGACATACTGTGTATCAATTTGCGTGATTTTAGGGCAAAATCTGTAGGAGCAGTGTCCAATAATGTGTTTTAAAAAATTGGCCTGAAGGTGGCGCTAAATGGGACAGATCCATGTTGATGACATGAGTGTAGACATACTGTGTACCGATTAGCGTGATTTTAGGGCAAAAATTATAGGAGCTGTGTCCAAGAATCTGTGGCAAGAATCGGCCTCATGGTGGTGCTAGAAGAGGGTCATGTGAGAATTGATGGGTGGAGTTTGTGGTTTGGCAGGCAAGGAGTGTGTGTGCAAAATTTGGCATGGATCGGGGCAACGGTTGCGGAGATATGAGCAGGGCAAAAGTGTGACGTGTGACTGACGGACTGACTGACGGACGGACAGCCGGTGGAGGTTTTGATATTAAATGCGACCTGACGGTCGCAATTACCCACAGGTCTGGACAGGGGCGTCACAAGAGGGGGAAAAGTGGGACTGAGTTACTAGGGCCCAAGGGAGGGGCCTTAATTATTTTTAGCTATTGAAAAATATCAGATATAAAAGCAGATACAAGCTCACTCGCGGCACTCGGTGCAAATGTCGTGAAAATGGGTGCACATTTTTGAATAAGCTATATGTATTTTTTACGCAAACATTTGTAACTCAAATGTTGCTTTTGGGGGGAACCTGGAACTAAATATTTTGAGATGGGAAACAGGTTTTTTTTAAAAACCTTAGAAGGATTTGAAATATTCAAAGACTTGCAAAGATGATCTACAAGTTTGCAGCATGGCACTGGGTGCCGCGCTGTGAGCTTGTATATCTGCTATTTTTCAATGGTTAAAGCACCCAGGGCCCAGAATTTGGTGATACGACACCCCTGGGTCTGGAAAGAGATCTATCCTGCTTTCAGAACCCCTTGAAGCAAGGCAGTCTCCCAGCTTTGTAGATGTAGAGCAAAGGATGAGCGAACGCTGACATTGTGCCTATTGCAAATGTGACGCACCCAAAAACCGTGCTGGAGTAACTCAGGAGATAATATATCTCATAAGGAATATAGCTCATGGTACTACCAGGCTGTCTCAGAGCTCTGAGGACCGAGAAGCAGCAGAAAGACACCACAGCAATGCACGCCATGTAAAAGCCCAGAAAAACGTAACTCAACACTGTAGCTAACCAAACGACAAACAAGCTGACGGCAAGACTCGTCAGCCAGACGACGCAGCAACAGACCACCCTGTACCGAAGAGCTTTGAACCTGATAAACACCACAGGGTGAACCACCGCTATGTAACGCTCCACACAGACACAACACTGGAACGACGGGACAAAGAAGGCGAAAAAAGCATCTGAAATGTAGGAACAAACCATGGCAAGAATATAATTGTGCGTGAAGATCCATGCAAAGAAAAAGACCGCGGCCAGCAGGGAATAGAAGATCACAGATAGAGTCAGGCTGAGATAAAAGAACTCGGAGGCTATCGTCCCACCAGCTCCGCTCAGTATCAGCCACAGAACGTAGCCGTTCACGGGGAGACCCAGGATGAGGTTGATAGAGTTGATAGCAGTTTGCAGTGCCCGATAGGTGTCCCTTTCTGAGGATACGAAGGGGATGGAGGAGCTTGTGCCGTTTTCCAGTGTTTCATTCATCTTAAGGCTCTGTGTGTCCTGCAACTGGTTCAGAAGAGAAAAACATAATATCTGGAATCGAGTGCATTTAACTGAATATAACAATAGCTGCGTTTCCATAAAGCCTCTTAATGCGCATTAAGAGTTTTGTGAATACATCTTTTTATGGACACACTTCAAAATTTGAATAAACTTTCATTATCCGCAAAAACTTTTATCCGCTTGGAAGAGGTGGATTTTGAGGCTTTATCGAATAAACTAAATGCAAATGTGTGAATGGAAACGGGTCAGACAATAAATGCAAATAAATGATGACGTTCTGGTCCATATCGTCCTCCTATAACACTTTCCCCCGCCGCTTAATTAATGACCATATAGCGTTAGCCCACAAAACAAACCGGTTGTTACACACAGAGTGACCCTTCGTCATCACACTGTGTTGCGTGCCAAAAGAAAAGTGGTCGATCTACAAGCTCACAGCAGCTCGCATCCGCGACGCTGCAGGATGAGTGTGAACTGGGCAGCGGGTCACAGCTATGCTCACGTCTCGGATTCGGTCTAAAAAAATTCTCTCCCATCCCAGCTCATTGCACTGTGTGCAAGCCCGCGGGAAGTATTTACAGCAGGTCGGTCAGACGGACCCAGGCAGGATCTCCCAAGAATCGCATTTCATCAGTTTAATTAATGGAAACAGGCTAAATTTGCTTTGTCTTAATGCGCATTTCTGATAATTCGCTTCATGATTTGGATACGTTTATGGAAACATGGCTATAGACACAACTAAAGATTTAAACAACTCTTCTCAATGTTTTTCTGAACAACTATTCTAATGAACCACGGACACGAGGTTAAAGTGATCTCACGTTTTGGACGCAAGCAGATCAGTCTCAGATCTCTGAGTCAGTTGTTTTGGTCTCCTCTTTAGATGGTCGCTGTCTTCCTGATAGCAAATCCTCCGAATGATGTACTCTCTACTTTGTCTCCTCTAACCCTTCCATCCGCCTCCTTCCAATGTATTGCTTTGTGTACACCTGCACACATAAGCATTTTCATAAAGCATTTTCATGAAGTGTTCATTAACACCGGATCTTGGTTTCAAGTTCTGACCATAATTTGTTTATCCTATAGACTTGTAGACTGAATGTTCCCTCTTTAGGGATGCTGAATGACAATGAATGATGAACTAACCAGCTTGCACTGCTTTGCCGGCTACCAACTGGAGGGACTTTCTGACCCAAAATTGATTTGAATCATGCTTTAAAGCATGGGTCTTCAACAGGGGGTCCGGGACCCCAAGGGGGTCCTCCGATTTACTACAAGGGGTCCTCCAAATCTTTGTGTGATAGAAAAAAGATTTTCCTTTATATATTGACCACTTGAACCCTAGCGTCCATATTCTGAGAACTTTAGCCAAAAATAGCTGATCTACAAGCTCACAACGCCTCGCAGTGCGCTTGTAGATTGGCTATTTTTGGCAGAGGTTTGGTGTAGAGGGGAAAAAGAGCAAACTAAATACAGAGTGAAAGGTCAAGTTTATTAAGTATTGAAGGTTCAAGTGGTTAAATATCTGAAAACACAAATTGACATGAATTCAAACACACTGATGATTGTGCTGTCAAACGATGAAACTACATGGAATCTATGAACAGGTTGTGGGGGTCCCTGCTTCATCTCTCTTTCAACTAAGGGGTCCTTGGCCTGAAAACGTTGAAGACCCCTGCTTTAAAGGACAGGCACTACTTGGTGTCTAGAGATAATCAAACAATCTGAGTAGATAAACATTCTGGGGTTTTATTTCTAAAATTTCACTTCAGTGCCTCGCTACGGGAGAGCTAACGTCGGGAGAGCACTCTCTGGCGTGAACTCAGTTCAAGTTTGCTTCTCTTTGAGAACACAAGAATACAATCTCAGTCCAAACTAATCTGGTCGTGTACTGTAGCTAAATAAAGTCTCAGAAAGGACAGCCGTCGAAATCCTTGCGGCTGCATTTCAGATGAAACTACACAGTGAAACTGTAAGTTTACCTATCGAGATTATTTCTCTATACATAGAGTGCCTTGTTGGGTCCAAACAATAATCGAAAACCCATGAATAAAAGCTTTAAAAAGGTACAATACAGAGCTTTCTGTTGCTGATGACGTTGAGTAAGTGAAGGTAAAGGTAGGAACCTTTGTGTCCCGTCTCTTTTCTTTGCTGCTACTGCTCTTGTGTTGTGCGTGCTGTGAGTGTACTGTCATTTTGGGACCCAATGACTGGGAGGCTATAACACATGTTCAGTGACTTTCTGTGGCTCTGCAATTGGATGGTGATGTGAATCTACAGTGTGTATTAGGGCATTAATGACTTGTGATTTTTGCAAGTCTACTCGACTCAGTTAAAAGTTGAGTTGAATGACGTCGTTTGATGACGTCCTCACATCACACACGACCCCCCAATTATTTTGGGGGGTCCCCAGATTATTAACTTAATGTGCAACATTGTTTTCTCACTCAACTGTAAACAAACCAACATAAATTTTAAGTGTAGAGGGTATATGCACATTTCTAAAGTGCCAATTTAAGGACTTTTTAATACCTCTAAAATGGCAAATTAAACATCGCGATGCGAGGCGTTTCGAGGCGCTGCAAGCTTCTAGAGCTCCTATTTTCGAAAAATCGTGAACATTTGTGCAAGTCTTTGAATATTTCAAATCCTATAAGATCTTTTGAAAAACCTATGCTTCTTTGTCAGTGGTGCTCAAACCTTTTCATGTCAAGGACCCCCAAAATGATATGTATTTGGCCATGGACCCCCGTTGTGAGAGAAAGTATTATTATTATTTTTTCAACTTTGACTTTCGACTTTCTCTGGTGGGAGTCGACTTGTGTAATGTCGACTGAGTCGACTTGTCGACTTTTTCGTTAATGCCCTAGTGCAGGGGTGCCCACACTTTTGTGACTTGAGAGCTACTTTTAAAATGACCAGCTCAACATGATCTACCTTCCCAAAAACGATTTATCTTAAGGGTGCTTTGGAATAGAGGCACTGGCTTTACATGAAAGACACAGAAGAAACACACTTAAATAGTAGGGAAAGCATACTAGAAAGGGGAAATAGTAGGGGGAAAAGGTTCTTCGTAATGCTACGGACTCTTGAAAACAAATCATTGCATTTGGGATTGCCTACTTTAAAAGCCATGAAGGGAGATGAGAACTTAATTCAAGTGAGAGATACACAGAAAAAAAGGGGTTTGTTATTTCAGTTTATATTTAAATGTGTTTTAGAGGCATGTCATGTGGTCTACCTGCCCTGCCTTTGTGATCTACTGGTCGATCACGATCTACCTTTTGGGCAGCCCTGCCCTAGTGTGTATGTTGTGTTGTTTCTGCTGTTGGTGGTGAGTTGTGACAGGATACAGGGAATGTGGCTCTTGGTCGCTTCAATTATCTTATGTGCTAGTTTGCTATTTCCTTTTAAGTTAAAGCTATAGAGGTCAGTCATCAATTCCAGTTGAAGGCTGATTTGGTGGACCTACACTACAGTGTGAGTGTTGTATTGTGGCTGTTGTTGAAGGTTCAGAGTTGTGACTGGCTGGTTTGGTTCATGACTGGTTTGGTTCATGACAATTACTTTCATCACAATGCAATCCTTTGTACCGTAAGTTGAAGATCTAGTTCCACCTTCAACATGTAACACCATATTGTACGAAACAGTGATACTGTAAATTAACCATGCAAGCTGTTATAGCCTATAGGACAGGGGTCTTCAACAGGGGGTCCGGGACCCCTAGGGGGTCCTCAGAGTTACTACAGTGGGGCCGCCAAATCTTTGTGTGATAGGATCATGTTTTTTACATTGACCATGTGAATCCCAGCATCCCTATTCTGAGTGGAACTTTAGCCAAAAATAGCAGATCTACAAGCGTACAACGCCTCGCAGCGCGAGGCGTTGTAAGCTTGTAGATCGGCGATTTTTGGCAAAGAGGTTTGTAGAGGGAAAAGAAGAGCAGACTAACGTATTTGACGGTTCAAGTGGTTAAATGTCTGAAAATACACATTAGCCCACTCCTTGAACATGATGACAGTGCTGTCAAACAAGTCTATAAGCTGTCTAAGAAATCTATGACCATTTTATATCTGCAACACAATTTTATACAATATGTAGTGGGGGTCCCTGTCCTGATTCATCTCTCTCTCTCAGCTAAGGGGTCCTTGGCCTGAAAACGTTGAAGACCCCTGTTATAGGAGAAGAGACTATAGGAGACAAATGGAAATGGAAAGGAAGGTATGGAATGCAGCGGAAAAGAAAAAGGAGGAAGCTAAAAAAACAACGAATGCAAATTAGTCGATAAGAAAAACATTGTTTACGCAAAACAATGCTGACTGACAATTATTCAGTCATATTAAAATGCTGAATTACAACTTTATTGTTTCCAAACCGGGCCCCCGGTTTGCCAAGTTCTGAGGAGCAGGGAGGGAGCAAGGGAATGTAAATATATATGTTTATATTAAAGACTTTGAATGAATAATGTCCGTTGTGCGCGTGAAGCAGCCGAACCCTTTGGGAGGTGATCTCTCCATGTCTCCCCGAGCTCCGTTCCTTAAAGCAAAAGAAAAACAGACGTCTCTATATTTACCAGCGGCTGCCACACTCCCTGGAGGGAAAGCACCCGTTCGCATGTTGTCCCTCCGAGCAAACCAAAATAAACAGCAGGGAAAACCGCAAAGGGCTAAATTTGGATTCTTGTGCGGAAAAGGTCCCCCCCCTCCCCCCCCCCCCCCCCCCCCCCCATCATGCCTCTATGATTGTGCTCTCGCATACAGGGGCGTCACAAGGGGAGGGGGGGAAGTGGGACTGAGTTACTAGGGCCCAGTTGGAGGGGGCCTTAATTATTTTATACTTTAGCTATTGAAAAATATACGAGCTTGCAGCGCGGCTGCGAGCTTGTAGATCTGCTATTTTTGAAAAGTCGTGAGAATGTGTGCAAATCTTGGGATATATGTATTTTTCGAGCGAACATTTGTAACTCAAATTTTAATTCTGGGGGGGGGGGGTCCCTGGAACGAAATATTTTGAGATGGGGGTCCGTGGCCAAATACATGTCATTTTGGGGGTCCTTCACGTGAAAAAG
Source organism: Nannobrachium achirus (assembly GCF_963921795.1). Taxonomy (NCBI): domain Eukaryota; kingdom Metazoa; phylum Chordata; class Actinopteri; order Myctophiformes; family Myctophidae; genus Nannobrachium; species Nannobrachium achirus. The sequence goes on from NC_137818.1 coordinate 64,916,060, forward strand.
TTGGAGCACCACTGACTTAGAAGGATTTGAAATATTCAAAGACTTTTTCACGACTTTTCAAAAATAGCAGATCTACAATCTCGGTGCCGTGCTGCGAGCTTGTAGATCTGCTATTTTTCAATGGTTAAAGCACAAAATGTGAGTGAATCCTTGTACCCAGGGCCCAGAATTTGGTGCAACACCCCTGCTCGCATACTTCCCCCCCAAAAAAATTAAAAAAGAAAAGAGGCGAGGGAGGGAGGGGGGAAGAGGCAAAGGAAGGGGGGAAGAAGGGGGACAGAGAGAAGATGTCAGAAAGGGACCAGATGGATTTGGGCGTGGTGTAGAAATGGGTTTTGTCATGGGATTTGAATGTAATGATTGCACAGTATATTTTGACATAGCTTGCAGGCTCGCACTCAAACGATTCCGTGTCGCGAGATGCTTTAACCCTCTAAGGCTCTAAGTATTAAGAAATACTTGAAATAAAAAATTGAAAAAAATCAGATGGTGTTGTAGGAGTCCTATTAAGAGGAAAATGTAATGTTTTTTTCAAAAAAATGTTTTTGTAAGATTTTATAGCCATAAATCAAAAATCATAAATCATGCTCTAATTTACATATGGGGGATATTTTTCACAATAATAACATATGTACATGTTCTAGACATTCTAATGATCACCAAAAAAAATAGTACAGGCATTTTACTTATGTTTTTGTGAGGTATAGCTTCCATGAAAAAGTGAGATGTTGTTCGTCAAAACTCTGGAATTTCAGCGGGTGTGGCGGGTGTGAATGTCAGCCCCTGTGGGGGGTATTTATATGCAAATATTGTGGCCAATGGCATTGTAATACTAAACAATAGAATCCAATGGTGGTGTTTAGGTGGTAGGGGGAGCTAAAATAAAATGATTTAAACCTTTTTTTGGATAAAATACAAACGTTGTAATATTACAACCGTGGGCCTTAGAGGGTTAAAGCTATAAGTTCACTTCGCTTCGCTATTGCGACGCATTGTGAGCCTGTATGTCGGCTATTTTATAACACTAAAACGTTTCCTAACACTGAACTTTCAGTGGCAGGCAGAAGTAAAACGTCGTTGTTGGGTGAAAACCTTGTATGTCCAAAACCGTTCATTTTGCATTTATCATTTTAAAAATGATTTAAACTAGTGAAAACAGCAGATCTACAAGCACACTGTGTGTGCTTGTAGATCTGCTGTTTTCGCTACTTTTGTGCGGCAGCCTTGTCTGGTGAAGCAGGGCTTTACTTTGCGAAAAAACATACAAATTTGAAACTTGGAGATACGAGGTTTTTGCCCGACAGTGACGACTATAAGTGCCTCAAGTGAAACATTTCCAGTTCAACTGAAGAATTACACAGCAGCCCTATAGACACTTAGACAGACACTGTAAAAAGAAACACAAACATAATTTTTTATCATCAGCAGTAGATAAAAGTAATTGCCGTTATCTCGCTCCCTATTGTTTAAGACTTTAAAAACTTGGAAAAACGTTAAACCTGAATAAAGAGTGCAAACACATGCTGTGGGACTTTTTATGCACTTTCTTTTTGCAGCGTAGGCTATCATTTCTCATGCAGCTATCACTCAAATCTGTCAAAACTTTAAAGAAGCAACACATTCTAAGATCTCACTTGGTGTAAGAGAGAGAGAGATTGAGAGAGAGACAGACAGAAAGTTGTGAATGTGTTGTTTACTGTACAGATCTCAGCTCCACCCAAAAGTTGACCTTCTTGTGCCGTTACAAGACAGCATAAAATAGAATCCTCCAGCATAACAAGAACACGCTGTGGACAGACTATACTGAGACTATAGGCAGGGGCGTCACAAGGGGTAGGAAAGTGGGACTGAGTTACCAGGGCCCAAGGTGGAGGGGCCCTAGTAACTTTATCTATTGAAAAATAGCAGATATACAAGCTCACAGCGCGGCACCGAGTGCCGCGCTGCGAGCTTGTAGATCTGCTATTTTTGAAAAGTCGTGAAAATGTGCGCAAATCTTTGAATATAATGTATTTTTTAAGTGAACATTTGTAACTCAAATTTTGCCTCTGGGGGGTCCCTGGAACTAAATATTTTGTGATGGGGGGTCCTTCACATGAAAAGGTTTGAGCATCACTGACATGGAAACATAGGTTTCTTGGCACACATTTTCACGATTTTTCAAAATTAGCAGATCTACAAGCTCGCAGCGCGGCACTCGGTGCCACGCTGTGAGCTTGTATATCTGCTATTTTTCAATAGTTAACATTAATGGGGGGCCCGCAGTGAATCCTTGTACCCAGGGCCCAGAATTTGGTGTGACGCCCCTGGCTACAGAAGTGGTTCTCAAACTTCTTTGGCTTCGATTTCTGAAGCAGAGTACCCCCTTCCCCTGACTACATCATTTTGCTTAGAAACATTTACATCAAAAGTCCAGTTCCCATGCCAACATGTTCAACATAAAACGGCTAAATGCCAAATAAACATTGCTTTCTATTCAATAACAGTTGTACTAGTCAAGTTATTGGTGTAATTTGGTTTAACAATTGAGCACCTGAGACGAATAAGTCTGTATTTTACATTTTTTTTGTTTTACCAGACTGTAAACCACAAACTAGAAGTTTTTAATTTCTTAAAGTCTTAATGTACTCCCCCCTCATTTTGTTGAGTTATATTTTTTTACTTAACTCATATATATTAGGAATTATAAGACATAATCCTTATGGAAAGTGGAAAAACAGTATCTCCAGCAGTTTGTGGAACAACAGTCTACAAGTCCGTACAAGCAATATTCAGCAGACAAAGGGAGCAGATAACATTAAAACCGACAATTAAAGCTATACTGTGTAAGATGCTCAACTAGTGGTCAGTAGCCCTATAGCAAACCGCGGTCGCGTTCGCGTCTTTCGCCCGTTTTTCGTACCTTCACACCCCCGCGTCTGCCTCCACAACGCCGAGAGCTATCTTTAGAGGGGTCCCTGGTTCCTGTGCGTTCAGGCATTCCGGAGAAACGGACTACTTCACCCTGCCTGGTAGGCGAGATTACCTTTTGAGTAAAGAGACACACGGGCGACTACAAATATGGCGACCCCACTTCAAGATGCGCTGTGATTGGCCGGTAGTGTACCATGTGTGCATGATCGGCGATGTGATTGGGCAACGTATACACAACGTATACAGATGATGCAGATTACGTCATTTTGGCGCGAAATCCGGTCCACGGCCAGGATCATAGAAAACATATAAAGAGAAGGCTTCAGAAGCTGAACATAACGGAGTGGGTGTTCTAAAACTTTAGCGATTTAACAGTTAGGACAATTTTAAGATTTGTTTTATAAAAAAAGTTACATGGTACAACTTTAAACAAAATGAGGGGGGATTGCATTAACAATTTAACAGATTAAAAATGACTAGTTTGTGGTTTACAGTCTGGTAAATCCAAAAATATATA